>NW_028245387.1:0-72121 GCF_964263255.1 Lissotriton vulgaris
GAAAGATGTTTTTTTATATTTGTTTTAGGTTCCAGAGAGTTGATTCCTGAAAAACATGTGTTTGTTTTATGAAAAATGTGAGTGTGTTACTGCTAAAAAGTTGATTTAAATTTCGTTTTTGGATAAGGGTGATTGCAATATTTCAACAAGTCAATTGAAATTTTCTTGCACGATTAGGGACAGTGGATGCCTAGAAAGATGTTTTTTTAAAATTAGTTTTAGGTTCCAGAGAGTAGATTCCTGAAAAAAATGTGTTTGTTTTATGAAAAATGTGAGTGTGTTACTGCTAAAAAGTTGATTTAAATTTCGTTTTTGGATAAGGGTGATTGCAATACTTCAACAAGTCAATTGAAATTTTCTTGCACGATTAGGGACAGTGGATGCATAGAAAGATGTTTTTTTAAAATTAGTTTTAGGTTTCAGAGAGTAGATTCCTGAAAAAAATGTGTTTGTTTTATGAAAAATAAGAGTGTGTTACTGCTAAAAAGTTGATTTAAATTTCGTTTTTGGATAAGGGTGATTGCAATACTTCAACAAGTCAATTGAAATTTTCTTGCACGATTAGGGACAGTGGATGCATAGAAAGATTTCTTTTTTAAATTAGTATTAGGTTTCAGAGAGTAGATTCCTGAAAAAAATGTGTTTGTTTTATGAAAAATGTGAGGGTGTTACTGCTAAAAAGTTGATTTAAATTTCGTTTTTGAATAAGGGTGATTGCAATATTTCAATAAGTCAATTGAAATTTTCTTGCACGATTAGGGACAGTGGATGCATAGAAAGATGTTTTTTTAAAATTAGTTTTAGGTTTCAGAGAGTAGATTCCTGAAAAAAATGTGTTTGTTTTATGAAAAATAAGAGTGTGTTACTGCTAAAAAGTTGATTTAAATTTCGTTTTTGGATAAGGGTGATTGCAATATTTCAACAAGTCAATTGAAATTTTCTTGCACGATTAGGGACAGTGGATGCCTAGAAAGATGTTTTTTTAAAATTAGTTTTAGGTTCCAGAGAGTAGATTCCTGAAAAAAATGTGTTTGTTTTATGAAAAATGTGAGTGTGTTACTGCTAAAAAGTTGATTTAAATTTCGTTTTTGGATAAGGGTGATTGCAATACTTCAACAAGTCAATTGAAATTTTCTTGCACGATTAGGGACAGTGGATGCATAGAAAGATTTCTTTTTTAAATTAGTATTAGGTTTCAGAGAGTAGATTCCTGAAAAAAATGTGTTTGTTTTATGAAAAATGTGAGGGTGTTACTGCTAAAAAGTTGATTTAAATTTCGTTTTTGAATAAGGGTGATTGCAATATTTCAATAAGTCAATTGAAATTTTCTTGCACGATTAGGGACAGTGGATGCATAGAAAGATGTTTTTTTTAATTAGTTTTAGGTTTCAGAGAGTAGATTCCTGAAAAAAATGTGTTTGTTTTATGAAAAATGTGAGTGTGTTACTGCTAAAAAGTTGATTTAAATTTCGTTTTTGGATAAGGGTGATTGCAATATTTCAACAAGTCAATTGAAATTTTCTTGCACGATTAGGGACAGTGGATGCCTAGAAAGATGTTTTTTTAAAATTAGTTTTAGGTTCCAGAGAGTAGATTCCTGAAAAAAAATGTGTTTGTTTTATGAAAAATGTGAGTGTGTTACTGCTAAAAAGTTGATTTAAATTTCGTTTTTGGATAAGGGTGATTGCAATACTTCAACAAGTCAATTGAAATTTTCTTGCACGATTAGGGACAGTGGATGCCTAGAAAGATGTTTTTTTAAAATTAGTTTTAGGTTCCAGAGAGTAGA
This sequence comes from Lissotriton vulgaris, assembly GCF_964263255.1. Classification (NCBI taxonomy): domain Eukaryota; kingdom Metazoa; phylum Chordata; class Amphibia; order Caudata; family Salamandridae; genus Lissotriton; species Lissotriton vulgaris. The sequence goes on from NW_028245387.1 coordinate 1,790, forward strand.
TTCCTGAAAAAAATGTGTTTGTTTTATGAAAAATGTGAGGGTGTTACTGCTAAAAAGTTGATTTAAATTTCGTTTTTGAATAAGGGTGATTGCAATATTTCAACAAGTCAATTGAAATTTTCTTGCACGATTAGGGACAGTGGATGCCTAGAAAGATGTTTTTTTTAAATTAGTTTTAGGTTCCAGAGAGTAGATTCCTGAAAAAAATGTGTTTGTTTTATGAAAAATGTGAGTGTGTTACTGCTAAAAAGTTGATTTAAATTTCATTTTTGGATAAGGGTGATTGCAATATTTCAACAAGTCAATTGAAATTTTCTTGCACGATTAGGGACAGTGGATGCCTAGAAAGATGTTTTTTTTAAATTAGTTTTAGGTTCCAGAGAGTAGATTCCTGAAAAAAATGTGTTTGTTTTATGAAAAATGTGAGTGTGTTACTGCTAAAAAGTTGATTTAAATATCGTTTTTGGATAAGGGTGATTGCAATATTTCAATAAGTTAATTGAAATTTTCTTGGAAGATTAGGGAGAGTGGATGCCTAGAAAGATGTTTTTTTTAATTAGTTTTAGGTTTCAGAGAGTAGATTCCTGAAAAAAATGTGTTTGTTTTGTGAAAAATGTGAGGGTGTTACTGCTAAAAAGTTGATTTAAATTTCGTTTTTGAATAAGGGTGATTGCAATATTTCAACAAGTCAATTGAAATTTTCTTGCACGATTAGGGACAGTGGATGCCTAGAAAGATATTTTTTTAAAATTAGTTTTAGGTTTCAGAGAGTAGATTCCTGAAAAAAATGTGTTTGTTTTATGAAAAATGTGAGTGTGTTACTGCTAAAAAGTTGATTTAAATTTCGTTTTTGGATAAGGGTGATTGCAATATTTCAACAAGTTAATTGAAATTTTCTTGCACGATTAGGGACAGTGGATGCCTAGAAAGATGTTTTTTTAAAATTAGTTTTAGGTTCCAGAGAGTAGATTCCTGAAAAAAATGTGTTTGTTTTATGAAAAATGTGAGTGTGTTACTGCTAAAAAGTTGATTTAAATTTCGTTTTTGGATAAGGGTGATTGCAATACTTCAACAAGTCAATTGAAATTTTCTTGCACGATTAGGGACAGTGGATGCATAGAAAGATTTCTTTTTTAAATTAGTATTAGTTTTCAGAGAGTAGATTCCTGAAAAAAATGTGTTTGTTTTATGAAAAATGTGAGGGTGTTACTGCTAAAAAGTTGATTTAAATTTCGTTTTTGAATAAGGGTGATTGCAATATTTCAACAAGTCAATTGAAATTTTCTTGCACGCTTAGGGACAATGGATGCCTAGAAAGATGTTTTTTTTAAATTAGTTTTAGGTTCCAGAGAGTAGATTCCTGAAAAAAATGTGTTTGTTTTATGAAAAATGTGAGGGTGTTACTGCTAAAAAGTTGATTTAAATTTCATTTTTGGATAAGGGTGATTGCAATATTTCAACAAGTCAATTGAAATTTTCTTGCACGATTAGGGACAGTGGATGCCTAGAAAGATGTTTTTTTAAAATTAGTTTTAGGTTCCAGAGAGTAGATTCCTGAAAAAAATGTGTTTGTTTTATGAAAAATGTGAGTGTGTTACTGCTAAAAAGTTGATTTAAATTTCATTTTTGGATAAGGGTGATTGCAATATTTCAACAAGTCAATTGAAATTTTCTTGCACGATTAGGGACAGTGGATGCCTAGAAAGATGTTTTTTTAAAATTAGTTTTAGGTTCCAGAGAGTAGATTCCTGAAAAAAATGTGTTTGTTTTATGAACAATGTGAGTGTGTTACTGCTAAAAAGTTGATTTAAATATCGTTTTTGGATAAGGGTGATTGCAATATTTCAATAAGTTAATTGAAATTTTCTTGGAAGATTAGGGAGAGTGGATGCCTAGAAAGATGTTTTTTTTTAATTAGTTTTAGGTTTCAGAGAGTAGATTCCTGAAAAAAATGTGTTTGTTTTATGAAAAATGTGAGGGTGTTACTGCTAAAAAGTTGATTTAAATTTCGTTTTTGAATAAGGGTGATTGCAATATTTCAACAAGTCAATTGAAATTTTCTTGCACGATTAGGGACAGTGGATGCCTAGAAAGATATTTTTTTAAAATTAGTTTTAGGTTTCAGAGAGTAGATTCCTGAAAAAAATGTGTTTGTTTTATGAAAAATGTGAGTGTGTTACTGCTAAAAAGTTGATTTAAATTTCGTTTTTGGATAGGGGTGATTGCAATATTTCAACAAGTCAATTGAAATTTTCTTGCACGATTAGGGACAGTGGATGCCTAGAAAGATGTTTTTTAAAAATTAGTTTTAGGTTCCAGAGAGTAGATTCCTGAAAAAAATGTGTTTGTTTTATGAAAAATGTGAGTGTGTTACTGCAAAAAAGTTGATTTAAATATCGTTTTTGGATAAGGGTGATTGCAATATTTCAACAAGTTAATTGAAATTTTCTTGCAAGATTAGGGAGAGTGGATGCCTAGAAAGATGTTTTTTACAAATTCGTTATGGGTTCCAGAGAGTGGATTCCTGAAAAAAAAATTATTTGTTTCATGAAAAATGTGAGTGTGTTACTGCAAAAAAGTTGATTTAAATTTAGTTTCAGGATAAGCGTGAATGCATCATTTCAACAAGTTAATTCAAATTTTCTTGCACGATTAGGGAGAGTGAATGCATAGAAAGATTTTTTTTATATTTGTTTTAGGTTCCAGAGAGTTGATTCCTGAGAAAAATGTGTTTGTTTTATGAAAAATATGAGTGTGTTACTGCTAAAAAGTTTATTTAAATTTAGCTTCAGGATAGGCATGATTGCATTATTTCAACTAGTTAATTGAAATTTTCTTGCACGATTAGGGAGAGTGGATGCATAGAAAGATGTTTTTTTTATATTTGTTTTAGGTTCCAGAGAGTTGATTCCTGAAAAAATGTGTTTGTTTTATGAAAAATGTGAGTGTGTTACTGCTAAAAAGTTGATTTAAATTTCGTTTTTGGATAAGGGTGATTGCAATATTTCAACAAGTCAATTGAAATTTTCTTGCACGATTAGGGACAGTGGATGCCTAGAGAGATGTTTTTTTAAAATTAGTTTTAGGTTTCAGAGAGTAGATTCCTGAACAAAATGTGTTTGTTTTATGAAAAATGTGAGTGTGTTACTGCTAAAAAGTTGATTTAAATTTCGTTTTTGGATAAGGGTGATTGCAATATTTCAACAAGTCAATTGAAATTTTCTTGCACGATTAGGGACAGTGGATGCCTAGAAAGATGTTTTTTTAAAATTAGTTTTAGGTTCCAGAGAGTAGATTCCTGAAAAAAATGTGTTTGTTTTATGAAAAATGTGAGTGTGTTACTGCTAAAAAGTTGATTTAAATTTCGTTTTTGGATAAGGGTGATTGCAATACTTCAACAAGTTAATTGAAATTTTCTTGCACGATTAGGGAGTGTGGATGCATAGAAAGATATCTTTTTTAAATTAGTATTAGGTTTCACAGAGTAGATTCCTGAAAAAAATGTGTTTGTTTTATGAAAAATGTGAGGGTGTTACTGCTAAAAAGTTGATTTAAATTTCGTTTTTGAATAAGGGTGATTGCAATATTTCAATAAGTCAATTGAAATTTTGTTGCACGATTAGGGACAGTGGATGCCTAGAAAGATGTTTTTTTAAAATTAGTTTTAGGTTTCAGAGAGTAGATTCCTGAAAAAAATGTGTTTGTTTTATGAAAAATGTGAGTGTGTTACTGCTAAAAAGTTGATTTAAATTTCGTTTTTGGATAAGGGTGATTGCAATATTTCAACAAGTCAATTGAAATTTTCTTGCACGATTAGGGACAGTGGATGCCTAGAAAGATGTTTTTTTAAAATTAGTTTTAGGTTCCAGAGAGTAGATTCCTGAAAAAAAATGTGTTTGTTTTATGAAAAATGTGAGTGTGTTACTGCTAAAAAGTTGATTTAAATTTCGTTTTTGGATAAGGGTGATTGCAATACTTCAACAAGTCAATTGAAATTTTCTTGCACGATTAGGGACAGTGGATGCCTAGAAAGATGTTTTTTTCAAATTAGTTTTAGGTTCCAGAGAGTAGATTCCTGAAAAAAATGTGTTTGTTTTATGAAAAATGTGAGGGTGTTACTGCTAAAAAGTTGATTTAAATTTCGTTTTTGAATAAGGGTGATTGCAATATTTCAACAAGTCAATTGAAATTTTCTTGCACGATTAGGGACAGTGGATGCCTAGAAAGATGTTTTTTTAAAATTAGTTTTAGGTTCCAGAGAGTAGATTCCTGAAAAAAATGTGTTTGTTTTATGAAAAATGTGAGTGTGTTACTGCTAAAAAGTTGATTTAAATTTCATTTTTGGATAAGGGTGATTGCAATATTTCAACAAGTCAATTGAAATTTTCTTGCACGATTAGGGACAGTGGATGCCTAGAAAGATGTTTTTTTAAAATTAGTTTTAGGTTCCAGAGAGTAGATTCCTGAAAAAAAATGTGTTTGTTTTATGAAAAATGTGAGTGTGTTACTGCTAAAAAGTTGATTTAAATTTCGTTTTTGGATAAGGGTGATTGCAATACTTCAACAAGTCAATTGAAATTTTCTTGCACGATTAGGGACAGTGGATGCCTAGAAAGATGTTTTTTTAAAATTAGTTTTAGGTTCCAGAGAGTAGATTCCTGAAAAAAATGTGTTTGTTTTATGAAAAATGTGAGTGTGTTACTGCTAAAAAGTTGATTTAAATATCGTTTTTGGATAAGGGTGATTGCAATATTTCAATAAGTTAATTGAAATTTTCTTGGAAGATTAGGGAGAGTGGATACCTAGAAAGATGTTTTTTTTTAATTAGTTTTAGGTTTCAGAGAGTAGATTCCTGAAAAAAATGTGTTTGTTTTATGAAAAATGTGAGGGTGTTACTGCTAAAAAGTTGATTTAAATTTCGTTTTTGAATAAGGGTGATTGCAATATTTCAACAAGTCAATTGAAATTTTCTTGCACGATTAGGGACAGTGGATGCCTAGAAAGATATTTTTTTAAAATTAGTTTTAGGTTTCAGAGAGTAGATTCCTGAAAAAAATGTGTTTGTTTTATGAAAAATGTGAGTGTGTTACTGCTAAAAAGTTGATTTAAATTTCGTTTTTGGATAAGGGTGATTGCAATATTTCAACAAGTCAATTGAAAATTTCTTGCACGATTAGGGACAGTGGATGCCTAGAAAGATTTCTTTTTTAAATTAGTATTAGGTTTCAGAGAGTAGATTCCTGAAAAAAATGTGTTTGTTTTATGAAAAATGTGAGGGTGTTACTGCTAAAAAGTTGATTTAAATTTCGTTTTTGAATAAGGGTGATTGCAATATTTCAACAAGTCAATTGAAATTTTCTTGCACGATTAGGGACAGTGGATGCCTAGAAAGATGTTTTTTTAAAATTAGTTTTAGGTTCCAGAGAGTAGATTCCTGAAAAAAATGTGTTTGTTTTATGAAAAATGTGAGTGTGTTACTGCTAAAAAGTTGATTTAAATTTCATTTTTGGATAAGGGTGATTGCAATACTTCAACAAGTCAATTGAAATTTTCTTGCACGATTAGGGACAGTGGATGCATAGAAAGATTTCTTTTTTAAATTAGTATTAGGTTTCAGAGAGTAGATTCCTGAAAAAAATGTGTTTGTTTTATGAAAAATGTCAGGGTGTTACTGCTAAAAAGTTGATTTAAATTTCATTTTTGAATAAGGGTGATTGCAATATTTCAACAATCAATTGAAATTTTCTTGCACGATTAGGGAGAGTGGATGCATAGAAAGATTTTTTTTTATATTTGTTTTAGGTTCCAGAGAGTTGATTCCTGAAAAAAATGTGTTTGTTTTATGAAAAATATGAGTGTGTTACTGCTAAAAAGTTTATTTAAATTTAGCTTCAGGATAGGCATGATTGCATTATTTCAACTAGTTAATTGAAATTTTCTTGCACGATTAGGGAGAGTGGATGCATAGAAAGATGTTTTTTTATATTTGTTTTAGGTTCCAGAGAGTTGATTCCTGAAAAAATGTGTTTGTTTTATGAAAAATGTGAGTGTGTTACTGCTAAAAAGTTGATTTAAATTTCGTTTTTGGATAAGGGTGATTGCAATATTTCAACAAGTCAATTGAAATTTTCTTGCACGATTAGGGACAGTGGATGCCTAGAAAGATGTTTTTTTAAAATTAGTTTTAGGTTCCAGAGAGTAGATTCCTGAAAAAAATGTGTTTGTTTTATGAAAAATGTGAGTGTGTTACTGCTAAAAAGTTGATTTAAATTTCATTTTTGGATAAGGGTGATTGCAATACTTCAACAAGTCAATTGAAATTTTCTTGCACGATTAGGGACAGTGGATGCATAGAAAGATTTCTTTTTTAAATTAGTATTAGGTTTCAGAGAGTATATTCCTAAAAAAAATGTGTTTGTTTTATGAAAAATGTCAGGGTGTTACTGCTAAAAAGTTGATTTAAATTTCATTTTTGGATAAGGGTGATTGCAATATTTCAACAAGTCAATTGAAATTTTCTTGCACGATTAGGGAGAGTGGATGCATAGAAAGATTTTTTTTTATATTTGTTTTAGGTTCCAGAGAGTTGATTCCTGAAAAAAATGTGTTTGTTTTATGAAAAATATGAGTGTGTTACTGCTAAAAAGTTTATTTAAATTTAGCTTCAGGATAGGCATGATTGCATTATTTCAACTAGTTAATTGAAATTTTCTTGCACGATTAGGGAGAGTGGATGCATAGTAAGATGTTTTTTTATATTTGTTTTAGGTTCCAGAGAGTTGATTCCTGAAAAAATGTGTTTGTTTTATGAAAAATGTGAGTGTGTTACTGCTAAAAAGTTGATTTAAATTTCGTTTTTGGATAAGGGTGATTGCAATATTTCAACAAGTCAATTGAAATTTTCTTGCACGATTAGGGACAGTGGATGCCTAGAAAGATGTTTTTTTAAAATTAGTTTTAGGTTCCAGAGAGTAGATTCCTGAAAAAAATGTGTTTGTTTTATGAACAATGTGAGTGTGTTACTGCTAAAAAGTTGATTTAAATATCGTTTTTGGATAAGGGTGATTGCAATATTTCAATAAGTTAATTGAAATTTTCTTGGAAGATTAGGGAGAGTGGATGCCTAGAAAGATGTTTTTTTTAAATTAGTTTTAGGTTTCAGAGAGTAGATTCCTGAAAAAAATGTGTTTGTTTTATGAAAAATGTGAGGGTGTTACTGCTAAAAAGTTGATTTAAATTTCATTTTTGGATAAGGGTGATTGCAATATTTCAACAAGTCAATTGAAATTTTCTTGCACGATTAGGGACAGTGGATGCCTAGAAAGATGTTTTTTTTAAATTAGTTTTAGGTTCCAGAGAGTAGATTCCTGAAAAAAATGTGTTTGTTTTATGAAAAATGTGAGGGTGTTACTGCTAAAAAGTTGATTTAAATTTCGTTTTTGGATAAGGGTGATTGCAATATTTCAACAAGTCAATTGAAATTTTCTTGCACGATTAGGGACAGTGGATGCCTAGAAAGATGTTTTTTTAAAATTAGTTTTAGGTTCCAGAGAGTAGATTCCTGAAAAAAAATGTGTTTGTTTTATGAAAAATGTGAGTGTGTTACTGCTAAAAAGTTGATTTAAATTTCGTTTTTGGATAAGGGTGATTGCAATACTTCAACAAGTCAATTGAAATTTTCTTGCACGATTAGGGACAGTGGATGCCTAGAAAGATGTTTTTTTAAAATTAGTTTTAGGTTCCAGAGAGTAGATTCCTGAAAAAAATGTGTTTGTTTTATGAAAAATGTGAGGGTGTTACTGCTAAAAAGTTGATTTAAATTTCGTTTTTGAATAAGGGTGATTGCAATATTTCAACAAGTCAATTGAAATTTTCTTGCACGATTAGGGACAGTGGATGCCTAGAAAGATGTTTTTTTTAAATTAGTTTTAGGTTCCAGAGAGTAGATTCCTGAAAAAAATGTGTTTGTTTTATGAAAAATGTGAGTGTGTTACTGCTAAAAAGTTGATTTAAATTTCATTTTTGGATAAGGGTGATTGCAATATTTCAACAAGTCAATTGAAATTTTCTTGCACGATTAGGGACAGTGGATGCCTAGAAAGATGTTTTTTTTAAATTAGTTTTAGGTTCCAGAGAGTAGATTCCTGAAAAAAATGTGTTTGTTTTATGAAAAATGTGAGTGTGTTACTGCTAAAAAGTTGATTTAAATATCGTTTTTGGATAAGGGTGATTGCAATATTTCAATAAGTTAATTGAAATTTTCTTGGAAGATTAGGGAGAGTGGATGCCTAGAAAGATGTTTTTTTTAATTAGTTTTAGGTTTCAGAGAGTAGATTCCTGAAAAAAATGTGTTTGTTTTATGAAAAATGTGAGGGTGTTACTGCTAAAAAGTTGATTTAAATTTCGTTTTTGAATAAGGGTGATTGCAATATTTCAACAAGTCAATTGAAATTTTCTTGCACGATTAGGGACAGTGGATGCCTAGAAAGATATTTTTTTAAAATTAGTTTTAGGTTTCAGAGAGTAGATTCCTGAAAAAAATGTGTTTGTTTTATGAAAAATGTGAGTGTGTTACTGCTAAAAAGTTGATTTAAATTTCGTTTTTGGATAAGGGTGATTGCAATATTTCAACAAGTTAATTGAAATTTTCTTGCACGATTAGGGACAGTGGATGCCTAGAAAGATGTTTTTTTAAAATTAGTTTTAGGTTCCAGAGAGTAGATTCCTGAAAAAAATGTGTTTGTTTTATGAAAAATGTGAGTGTGTTACTGCTAAAAAGTTGATTTAAATTTCGTTTTTGGATAAGGGTGATTGCAATACTTCAACAAGTCAATTGAAATTTTCTTGCACGATTAGGGACAGTGGATGCATAGAAAGATTTCTTTTTTAAATTAGTATTAGTTTTCAGAGAGTAGATTCCTGAAAAAAATGTGTTTGTTTTATGAAAAATGTGAGGGTGTTACTGCTAAAAAGTTGATTTAAATTTCGTTTTTGAATAAGGGTGATTGCAATATTTCAACAAGTCAATTGAAATTTTCTTGCACGCTTAGGGACAATGGATGCCTAGAAAGATGTTTTTTTAAAATTAGTTTTAGGTTCCAGAGAGTAGATTCCTGAAAAAAATGTGTTTGTTTTATGAAAAATGTGAGTGTGTTACTGCTAAAAAGTTGATTTAAATTTCATTTTTGGATAAGGGTGATTACAATATTTCAACAAGTCAATTGAAATTTTCTTGCACGATTAGGGACAGTGGATGCCTAGAAAGATGTTTTTTTAAAATTAGTTTTAGGTTCCAGAGAGTAGATTCCTGAAAAAAATGTGTTTGTTTTATGAAAAATGTGAGTGTGTTACTGCTAAAAAGTTGATTTAAATATCGTTTTTGGATAAGGGTGATTGCAATATTTCAATAAGTTAATTGAAATTTTCTTGGAAGATTAGGGAGAGTGGATGCCTAGAAAGATGTTTTTTTTAATTAGTTTTAGGTTTCAGAGAGTAGATTCCTGAAAAAAATGTGTTTGTTTTGTGAAAAATGTGAGGGTGTTACTGCTAAAAAGTTGATTTAAATTTCGTTTTTGAATAAGGGTGATTGCAATATTTCAACAAGTCAATTGAAATTTTCTTGCACGATTAGGGACAGTGGATGCCTAGAAAGATATTTTTTTAAAATTAGTTTTAGGTTTCAGAGAGTAGATTCCTGAAAAAAATGTGTTTGTTTTATGAAAAATGTGAGTGTGTTACTGCTAAAAAGTTGATTTAAATTTCGTTTTTGGATAAGGGTGATTGCAATATTTCAACAAGTTAATTGAAATTTTCTTGCACGATTAGGGACAGTGGATGCCTAGAAAGATGTTTTTTTAAAATTAGTTTTAGGTTCCAGAGAGTAGATTCCTGAAAAAAATGTGTTTGTTTTATGAAAAATGTGAGTGTGTTACTGCTAAAAAGTTGATTTAAATTTCGTTTTTGGATAAGGGTGATTGCAATACTTCAACAAGTCAATTGAAATTTTCTTGCACGATTAGGGACAGTGGATGCATAGAAAGATTTCTTTTTTAAATTAGTATTAGTTTTCAGAGAGTAGATTCCTGAAAAAAATGTGTTTGTTTTATGAAAAATGTGAGGGTGTTACTGCTAAAAAGTTGATTTAAATTTCGTTTTTGAATAAGGGTGATTGCAATATTTCAACAAGTCAATTGAAATTTTCTTGCACGCTTAGGGACAATGGATGCCTAGAAAGATGTTTTTTTTAAATTAGTTTTAGGTTCCAGAGAGTAGATTCCTGAAAAAAATGTGTTTGTTTTATGAAAAATGTGAGGGTGTTACTGCTAAAAAGTTGATTTAAATTTCATTTTTGGATAAGGGTGATTGCAATATTTCAACAAGTCAATTGAAATTTTCTTGCACGATTAGGGACAGTGGATGCCTAGAAAGATGTTTTTTTAAAATTAGTTTTAGGTTCCAGAGAGTAGATTCCTGAAAAAAATGTGTTTGTTTTATGAAAAATGTGAGTGTGTTACTGCTAAAAAGTTGATTTAAATTTCATTTTTGGATAAGGGTGATTGCAATATTTCAACAAGTCAATTGAAATTTTCTTGCACGATTAGGGACAGTGGATGCCTAGAAAGATGTTTTTTTAAAATTAGTTTTAGGTTCCAGAGAGTAGATTCCTGAAAAAAATGTGTTTGTTTTATGAACAATGTGAGTGTGTTACTGCTAAAAAGTTGATTTAAATATCGTTTTTGGATAAGGGTGATTGCAATATTTCAATAAGTTAATTGAAATTTTCTTGGAAGATTAGGGAGAGTGGATGCCTAGAAAGATGTTTTTTTTTAATTAGTTTTAGGTTTCAGAGAGTAGATTCCTGAAAAAAATGTGTTTGTTTTATGAAAAATGTGAGGGTGTTACTGCTAAAAAGTTGATTTAAATTTCGTTTTTGAATAAGGGTGATTGCAATATTTCAACAAGTCAATTGAAATTTTCTTGCACGATTAGGGACAGTGGATGCCTAGAAAGATATTTTTTTAAAATTAGTTTTAGGTTTCAGAGAGTAGATTCCTGAAAAAAATGTGTTTGTTTTATGAAAAATGTGAGTGTGTTACTGCTAAAAAGTTGATTTAAATTTCGTTTTTGGATAGGGGTGATTGCAATATTTCAACAAGTCAATTGAAATTTTCTTGCACGATTAGGGACAGTGGATGCCTAGAAAGATGTTTTTTAAAAATTAGTTTTAGGTTCCAGAGAGTAGATTCCTGAAAAAAATGTGTTTGTTTTATGAAAAATGTGAGTGTGTTACTGCAAAAAAGTTGATTTAAATATCGTTTTTGGATAAGGGTGATTGCAATATTTCAACAAGTTAATTGAAATTTTCTTGCAAGATTAGGGAGAGTGGATGCCTAGAAAGATGTTTTTTACAAATTCGTTATGGGTTCCAGAGAGTGGATTCCTGAAAAAAAAATTATTTGTTTCATGAAAAATGTGAGTGTGTTACTGCAAAAAAGTTGATTTAAATTTAGTTTCAGGATAAGCGTGAATGCATCATTTCAACAAGTTAATTCAAATTTTCTTGCACGATTAGGGAGAGTGAATGCATAGAAAGATTTTTTTTATATTTGTTTTAGGTTCCAGAGAGTTGATTCCTGAGAAAAATGTGTTTGTTTTATGAAAAATATGAGTGTGTTACTGCTAAAAAGTTTATTTAAATTTAGCTTCAGGATAGGCATGATTGCATTATTTCAACTAGTTAATTGAAATTTTCTTGCACGATTAGGGAGAGTGGATGCATAGAAAGATGTTTTTTTTATATTTGTTTTAGGTTCCAGAGAGTTGATTCCTGAAAAAATGTGTTTGTTTTATGAAAAATGTGAGTGTGTTACTGCTAAAAAGTTGATTTAAATTTCGTTTTTGGATAAGGGTGATTGCAATATTTCAACAAGTCAATTGAAATTTTCTTGCACGATTAGGGACAGTGGATGCCTAGAGAGATGTTTTTTTAAAATTAGTTTTAGGTTTCAGAGAGTAGATTCCTGAACAAAATGTGTTTGTTTTATGAAAAATGTGAGTGTGTTACTGCTAAAAAGTTGATTTAAATTTCGTTTTTGGATAAGGGTGATTGCAATATTTCAACAAGTCAATTGAAATTTTCTTGCACGATTAGGGACAGTGGATGCCTAGAAAGATGTTTTTTTAAAATTAGTTTTAGGTTCCAGAGAGTAGATTCCTGAAAAAAATGTGTTTGTTTTATGAAAAATGTGAGTGTGTTACTGCTAAAAAGTTGATTTAAATTTCGTTTTTGGATAAGGGTGATTGCAATACTTCAACAAGTTAATTGAAATTTTCTTGCACGATTAGGGAGTGTGGATGCATAGAAAGATATCTTTTTTAAATTAGTATTAGGTTTCACAGAGTAGATTCCTGAAAAAAATGTGTTTGTTTTATGAAAAATGTGAGGGTGTTACTGCTAAAAAGTTGATTTAAATTTCGTTTTTGAATAAGGGTGATTGCAATATTTCAATAAGTCAATTGAAATTTTGTTGCACGATTAGGGACAGTGGATGCCTAGAAAGATGTTTTTTTAAAATTAGTTTTAGGTTTCAGAGAGTAGATTCCTGAAAAAAATGTGTTTGTTTTATGAAAAATGTGAGTGTGTTACTGCTAAAAAGTTGATTTAAATTTCGTTTTTGGATAAGGGTGATTGCAATATTTCAACAAGTCAATTGAAATTTTCTTGCACGATTAGGGACAGTGGATGCCTAGAAAGATGTTTTTTTAAAATTAGTTTTAGGTTCCAGAGAGTAGATTCCTGAAAAAAAATGTGTTTGTTTTATGAAAAATGTGAGTGTGTTACTGCTAAAAAGTTGATTTAAATTTCGTTTTTGGATAAGGGTGATTGCAATACTTCAACAAGTCAATTGAAATTTTCTTGCACGATTAGGGACAGTGGATGCCTAGAAAGATGTTTTTTTCAAATTAGTTTTAGGTTCCAGAGAGTAGATTCCTGAAAAAAATGTGTTTGTTTTATGAAAAATGTGAGGGTGTTACTGCTAAAAAGTTGATTTAAATTTCGTTTTTGAATAAGGGTGATTGCAATATTTCAACAAGTCAATTGAAATTTTCTTGCACGATTAGGGACAGTGGATGCCTAGAAAGATGTTTTTTTAAAATTAGTTTTAGGTTCCAGAGAGTAGATTCCTGAAAAAAATGTGTTTGTTTTATGAAAAATGTGAGTGTGTTACTGCTAAAAAGTTGATTTAAATTTCATTTTTGGATAAGGGTGATTGCAATATTTCAACAAGTCAATTGAAATTTTCTTGCACGATTAGGGACAGTGGATGCCTAGAAAGATGTTTTTTTAAAATTAGTTTTAGGTTCCAGAGAGTAGATTCCTGAAAAAAAATGTGTTTGTTTTATGAAAAATGTGAGTGTGTTACTGCTAAAAAGTTGATTTAAATTTCGTTTTTGGATAAGGGTGATTGCAATACTTCAACAAGTCAATTGAAATTTTCTTGCACGATTAGGGACAGTGGATGCCTAGAAAGATGTTTTTTTAAAATTAGTTTTAGGTTCCAGAGAGTAGATTCCTGAAAAAAATGTGTTTGTTTTATGAAAAATGTGAGTGTGTTACTGCTAAAAAGTTGATTTAAATATCGTTTTTGGATAAGGGTGATTGCAATATTTCAATAAGTTAATTGAAATTTTCTTGGAAGATTAGGGAGAGTGGATACCTAGAAAGATGTTTTTTTTTAATTAGTTTTAGGTTTCAGAGAGTAGATTCCTGAAAAAAATGTGTTTGTTTTATGAAAAATGTGAGGGTGTTACTGCTAAAAAGTTGATTTAAATTTCGTTTTTGAATAAGGGTGATTGCAATATTTCAACAAGTCAATTGAAATTTTCTTGCACGATTAGGGACAGTGGATGCCTAGAAAGATATTTTTTTAAAATTAGTTTTAGGTTTCAGAGAGTAGATTCCTGAAAAAAATGTGTTTGTTTTATGAAAAATGTGAGTGTGTTACTGCTAAAAAGTTGATTTAAATTTCGTTTTTGGATAAGGGTGATTGCAATATTTCAACAAGTCAATTGAAAATTTCTTGCACGATTAGGGACAGTGGATGCCTAGAAAGATTTCTTTTTTAAATTAGTATTAGGTTTCAGAGAGTAGATTCCTGAAAAAAATGTGTTTGTTTTATGAAAAATGTGAGGGTGTTACTGCTAAAAAGTTGATTTAAATTTCGTTTTTGAATAAGGGTGATTGCAATATTTCAACAAGTCAATTGAAATTTTCTTGCACGATTAGGGACAGTGGATGCCTAGAAAGATGTTTTTTTAAAATTAGTTTTAGGTTCCAGAGAGTAGATTCCTGAAAAAAATGTGTTTGTTTTATGAAAAATGTGAGTGTGTTACTGCTAAAAAGTTGATTTAAATTTCATTTTTGGATAAGGGTGATTGCAATACTTCAACAAGTCAATTGAAATTTTCTTGCACGATTAGGGACAGTGGATGCATAGAAAGATTTCTTTTTTAAATTAGTATTAGGTTTCAGAGAGTAGATTCCTGAAAAAAATGTGTTTGTTTTATGAAAAATGTCAGGGTGTTACTGCTAAAAAGTTGATTTAAATTTCATTTTTGAATAAGGGTGATTGCAATATTTCAACAATCAATTGAAATTTTCTTGCACGATTAGGGAGAGTGGATGCATAGAAAGATTTTTTTTTATATTTGTTTTAGGTTCCAGAGAGTTGATTCCTGAAAAAAATGTGTTTGTTTTATGAAAAATATGAGTGTGTTACTGCTAAAAAGTTTATTTAAATTTAGCTTCAGGATAGGCATGATTGCATTATTTCAACTAGTTAATTGAAATTTTCTTGCACGATTAGGGAGAGTGGATGCATAGAAAGATGTTTTTTTATATTTGTTTTAGGTTCCAGAGAGTTGATTCCTGAAAAAATGTGTTTGTTTTATGAAAAATGTGAGTGTGTTACTGCTAAAAAGTTGATTTAAATTTCGTTTTTGGATAAGGGTGATTGCAATATTTCAACAAGTCAATTGAAATTTTCTTGCACGATTAGGGACAGTGGATGCCTAGAAAGATGTTTTTTTAAAATTAGTTTTAGGTTCCAGAGAGTAGATTCCTGAAAAAAATGTGTTTGTTTTATGAAAAATGTGAGTGTGTTACTGCTAAAAAGTTGATTTAAATTTCATTTTTGGATAAGGGTGATTGCAATACTTCAACAAGTCAATTGAAATTTTCTTGCACGATTAGGGACAGTGGATGCATAGAAAGATTTCTTTTTTAAATTAGTATTAGGTTTCAGAGAGTATATTCCTAAAAAAAATGTGTTTGTTTTATGAAAAATGTCAGGGTGTTACTGCTAAAAAGTTGATTTAAATTTCATTTTTGGATAAGGGTGATTGCAATATTTCAACAAGTCAATTGAAATTTTCTTGCACGATTAGGGAGAGTGGATGCATAGAAAGATTTTTTTTTATATTTGTTTTAGGTTCCAGAGAGTTGATTCCTGAAAAAAATGTGTTTGTTTTATGAAAAATATGAGTGTGTTACTGCTAAAAAGTTTATTTAAATTTAGCTTCAGGATAGGCATGATTGCATTATTTCAACTAGTTAATTGAAATTTTCTTGCACGATTAGGGAGAGTGGATGCATAGTAAGATGTTTTTTTATATTTGTTTTAGGTTCCAGAGAGTTGATTCCTGAAAAAATGTGTTTGTTTTATGAAAAATGTGAGTGTGTTACTGCTAAAAAGTTGATTTAAATTTCGTTTTTGGATAAGGGTGATTGCAATATTTCAACAAGTCAATTGAAATTTTCTTGCACGATTAGGGACAGTGGATGCCTAGAAAGATGTTTTTTTAAAATTAGTTTTAGGTTCCAGAGAGTAGATTCCTGAAAAAAATGTGTTTGTTTTATGAACAATGTGAGTGTGTTACTGCTAAAAAGTTGATTTAAATATCGTTTTTGGATAAGGGTGATTGCAATATTTCAATAAGTTAATTGAAATTTTCTTGGAAGATTAGGGAGAGTGGATGCCTAGAAAGATGTTTTTTTTAAATTAGTTTTAGGTTTCAGAGAGTAGATTCCTGAAAAAAATGTGTTTGTTTTATGAAAAATGTGAGGGTGTTACTGCTAAAAAGTTGATTTAAATTTCATTTTTGGATAAGGGTGATTGCAATATTTCAACAAGTCAATTGAAATTTTCTTGCACGATTAGGGACAGTGGATGCCTAGAAAGATGTTTTTTTTAAATTAGTTTTAGGTTCCAGAGAGTAGATTCCTGAAAAAAATGTGTTTGTTTTATGAAAAATGTGAGGGTGTTACTGCTAAAAAGTTGATTTAAATTTCGTTTTTGGATAAGGGTGATTGCAATATTTCAACAAGTCAATTGAAATTTTCTTGCACGATTAGGGACAGTGGATGCCTAGAAAGATGTTTTTTTAAAATTAGTTTTAGGTTCCAGAGAGTAGATTCCTGAAAAAAAATGTGTTTGTTTTATGAAAAATGTGAGTGTGTTACTGCTAAAAAGTTGATTTAAATTTCGTTTTTGGATAAGGGTGATTGCAATACTTCAACAAGTCAATTGAAATTTTCTTGCACGATTAGGGACAGTGGATGCCTAGAAAGATGTTTTTTTAAAATTAGTTTTAGGTTCCAGAGAGTAGATTCCTGAAAAAAATGTGTTTGTTTTATGAAAAATGTGAGGGTGTTACTGCTAAAAAGTTGATTTAAATTTCGTTTTTGAATAAGGGTGATTGCAATATTTCAACAAGTCAATTGAAATTTTCTTGCACGATTAGGGACAGTGGATGCCTAGAAAGATGTTTTTTTTAAATTAGTTTTAGGTTCCAGAGAGTAGATTCCTGAAAAAAATGTGTTTGTTTTATGAAAAATGTGAGTGTGTTACTGCTAAAAAGTTGATTTAAATTTCATTTTTGGATAAGGGTGATTGCAATATTTCAACAAGTCAATTGAAATTTTCTTGCACGATTAGGGACAGTGGATGCCTAGAAAGATGTTTTTTTTAAATTAGTTTTAGGTTCCAGAGAGTAGATTCCTGAAAAAAATGTGTTTGTTTTATGAAAAATGTGAGTGTGTTACTGCTAAAAAGTTGATTTAAATATCGTTTTTGGATAAGGGTGATTGCAATATTTCAATAAGTTAATTGAAATTTTCTTGGAAGATTAGGGAGAGTGGATGCCTAGAAAGATGTTTTTTTTAATTAGTTTTAGGTTTCAGAGAGTAGATTCCTGAAAAAAATGTGTTTGTTTTATGAAAAATGTGAGGGTGTTACTGCTAAAAAGTTGATTTAAATTTCGTTTTTGAATAAGGGTGATTGCAATATTTCAACAAGTCAATTGAAATTTTCTTGCACGATTAGGGACAGTGGATGCCTAGAAAGATATTTTTTTAAAATTAGTTTTAGGTTTCAGAGAGTAGATTCCTGAAAAAAATGTGTTTGTTTTATGAAAAATGTGAGTGTGTTACTGCTAAAAAGTTGATTTAAATTTCGTTTTTGGATAAGGGTGATTGCAATATTTCAACAAGTTAATTGAAATTTTCTTGCACGATTAGGGACAGTGGATGCCTAGAAAGATGTTTTTTTAAAATTAGTTTTAGGTTCCAGAGAGTAGATTCCTGAAAAAAATGTGTTTGTTTTATGAAAAATGTGAGTGTGTTACTGCTAAAAAGTTGATTTAAATTTCGTTTTTGGATAAGGGTGATTGCAATACTTCAACAAGTCAATTGAAATTTTCTTGCACGATTAGGGACAGTGGATGCATAGAAAGATTTCTTTTTTAAATTAGTATTAGTTTTCAGAGAGTAGATTCCTGAAAAAAATGTGTTTGTTTTATGAAAAATGTGAGGGTGTTACTGCTAAAAAGTTGATTTAAATTTCGTTTTTGAATAAGGGTGATTGCAATATTTCAACAAGTCAATTGAAATTTTCTTGCACGCTTAGGGACAATGGATGCCTAGAAAGATGTTTTTTTAAAATTAGTTTTAGGTTCCAGAGAGTAGATTCCTGAAAAAAATGTGTTTGTTTTATGAAAAATGTGAGTGTGTTACTGCTAAAAAGTTGATTTAAATTTCATTTTTGGATAAGGGTGATTACAATATTTCAACAAGTCAATTGAAATTTTCTTGCACGATTAGGGACAGTGGATGCCTAGAAAGATGTTTTTTTAAAATTAGTTTTAGGTTCCAGAGAGTAGATTCCTGAAAAAAATGTGTTTGTTTTATGAAAAATGTGAGTGTGTTACTGCTAAAAAGTTGATTTAAATATCGTTTTTGGATAAGGGTGATTGCAATATTTCAATAAGGTAATTGAAATTTTCTTGGAAGATTAGGGAGAGTGGATGCCTAGAAAGATGTTTTTTTTAATTAGTTTTAGGTTTCAGAGAGTAGATTCCTGAAAAAAATGTGTTTGTTTTATGAAAAATGTGAGGGTGTTACTGCTAAAAAGTTGATTTAAATTTCGTTTTTGAATAAGGGTGATTGCAATATTTCAACAAGTCAATTGAAAATTTCTTGCACGATTAGGGACAGTGGATGCCTAGAAAGATTTCTTTTTTAAATTAGTATTAGGTTTCAGAGAGTAGATTCCTGAAAAAAATGTGTTTGTTTTATGAAAAATGTGAGGGTGTTACTGCTAAAAAGTTGATTTAAATTTCGTTTTTGAATAAGGGTGATTGCAATATTTCAACAAGTCAATTGAAATTTTCTTGCACGATTAGGGACAGTGGATGCCTAGAAAGATGTTTTTTTAAAATTAGTTTTAGGTTCCAGAGAGTAGATTCCTGAAAAAAATGTGTTTGTTTTATGAAAAATGTGAGTGTGTTACTGCTAAAAAGTTGATTTAAATTTCATTTTTGGATAAGGGTGATTGCAATACTTCAACAAGTCAATTGAAATTTTCTTGCACGATTAGGGACAGTGGATGCATAGAAAGATTTCTTTTTTAAATTAGTATTAGGTTTCAGAGAGTAGATTCCTGAAAAAAATGTGTTTGTTTTATGAAAAATGTCAGGGTGTTACTGCTAAAAAGTTGATTTAAATTTCATTTTTGAATAAGGGTGATTGCAATATTTCAACAAGTCAATTGAAATTTTCTTGCACGATTAGGGAGAGTGGATGCATAGAAAGATTTTTTTTTATATTTGTTTTAGGTTCCAGAGAGTTGATTCCTGAAAAAAATGTGTTTGTTTTATGAAAAATATGAGTGTGTTACTGCTAAAAAGTTTATTTAAATTTAGCTTCAGGATAGGCATGATTGCATTATTTCAACTAGTTAATTGAAATTTTCTTGCACGATTAGGGAGAGTGGATGCATAGTAAGATGTTTTTTTATATTTGTTTTAGGTTCCAGAGAGTTGATTCCTGAAAAAATGTGTTTGTTTTATGAAAAATGTGAGTGTGTTACTGCTAAAAAGTTGATTTAAATTTCGTTTTTGGATAAGGGTGATTGCAATATTTCAACAAGTCAATTGAAATTTTCTTGCACGATTAGGGACAGTGGATGCCTAGAAAGATGTTTTTTTAAAATTAGTTTTAGGTTCCAGAGAGTAGATTCCTGAAAAAAATGTGTTTGTTTTATGAACAATGTGAGTGTGTTACTGCTAAAAAGTTGATTTAAATATCGTTTTTGGATAAGGGTGATTGCAATATTTCAATAAGTTAATTGAAATTTTCTTGGAAGATTAGGGAGAGTGGATGCCTAGAAAGATGTTTTTTTTAATTAGTTTTAGGTTTCAGAGAGTAGATTCCTGAAAAAAATGTGTTTGTTTTATGAAAAATGTGAGGGTGTTACTGCTAAAAAGTTGATTTAAATTTCATTTTTGGATAAGGGTGATTGCAATATTTCAACAAGTCAATTGAAATTTTCTTGCACGATTAGGGACAGTGGATGCCTAGAAAGATGTTTTTTTAAAATTAGTTTTAGGTTCCAGAGAGTAGATTCCTGAAAAAAATGTGTTTGTTTTATGAAAAATGTGAGTGTGTTACTGCTAAAAAGTTGATTTAAATATCGTTTTTGGATAAGGGTTTTAGGTTTCAGAGAGTAGATTCCTGAAAAAAATGTGTTTGTTTTATGAAAAATGTGAGTGTGTTACTGCTAAAAAGTTGATTTAAATTTCGTTTTTGAATAAGGGTGATTGCAATATTTCAACAAGTCAATTGAAATTTTCTTGCACGATTAGGGACAGTGAATGCCTAGAAAGATATTTTTTTTTAATTAGTTTTAGGTTTCAGAGAGTAGATTCCTGAAAAAAATGTGTTTGCTTTATGAAAAATGTGAGTGTGTTACTGCTAAAAAGTTGATTTAAATTTCGTTTTTGGATAAGGGTGATTGCAATACTTCAACAAGTCAATTGAAATTTTCTTGCACAATTAGGGACAGTGGATGCATAGAAAGATTTCTTTTTTAAATTAGTATTAGGTTTCAGAGAGTAGATTCCTGAAAAAAATGTGTTTGTTTCATGAAAAATGTGAGGGTGTTACTGCTAAAAAGTTGATTTAAATTTCGTTTTTGAATAAGGGTGATTGCAATATTTCAACAAGTCAATTGAAATTTTCTTGCACGATTAGGGACAGTGGATGCCTAGAAAGATTTTTTTTAAAATTAGTTTTAGGTTCCAGAGAGTAGATTCCTGAAAAAAATTTGTTTGTTTTATGAAAAATGTGAGTGTGTTACTGCTAAAAAGTTGATTTAAATTTCATTTTTGGATAAGGGTGATTGCAATATTTCAACAAGTCAATTGAAATTTTCTTGCACGATTAGGGACAGTGGATGCCTAGAAAGATGTTTTTTTAAAATTAGTTTTAGGTTCCAGAGAGTAGATTCCTGAAAAAAATGTGTTTGTTTTATGAAAAATGTGAGTGTGTTACTGCAAAAAAGTTGATTTAAATATCGTTTTTGGATAAGGGTGATTGCAATATTTCAACAAGTTAATTGAAATTTTCTTGCAAGATTAGGGAGAGTGGATGCCTAGAAAGATGTTTTTTACAAATTCGTTATAGGTTCCAGAGAGTAGATTCCTGAAAAAAAAATTATTTGTTTCATGAAAAATGTGAGTGTGTTACTGCAAAAAAGTTGATTTAAATTTAGTTTCAGGATAAGCGTGAATGCATCATTTCAACAAGTTAATTGAAATTTTCTTGCACGATTAGGGAGAGTGGATGCATAGAAAGATGTTTTTTTTATATTTGTTTTAGGTTCCAAAGAGTTGATTCCTGAAAAAATGTGTTTCTTTTATGAAAAATGTGAGTGTGTTACTGCTAAAAAGTTGATTTAAATTTCATTTTTGGATAAGGGTGATTGCAATATTTCAACAAGTCAATTGAAATTTTCTTGCACGATTAGGGACAGTGGATGCCTAGAAAGATGTTTTTTTAAAATTAGTTTTAGGTTCCAGAGAGTAGATTCCTGAAAAAAATGTGTTTGTTTTATGAAAAATGTGAGTGTGTTACTGCTAAAAAGTTGATTTAAATTTCGTTTTTGGATAAGGGTGATTGCAATACTTCAACAAGTCAATTGAAATTTTCTTGCACGATTAGGGACAGTGGATGCCTAGAAAGATATTTTTTTTAAATTAGTTTTAGGTTTCAGAGAGTAGATTCCTGAAAAAAATGTGTTTGTTTTATGAAAAATGTGAGTGTGTTACTGCTAAAAAGTTGATTTAAATTTTGTTTTTGGATAAGGGTGATTGCATTATTTCAACTAGTTAATTGAAATTTTCTTGCACGATTAGGGACAGTGGATGCCTAGAAAGATGTTTTTTTTAAATTAGTTTTAGGTTTCACAGAGTAGATTCCTGAAAAAAATGTGTTTGTTTTATGAAAAATGTGAGGGTGTTACTGCTAAAAAGTTGATTTAAATTTCGTTTTTGAATAAGGGTGATTGCAATATTTCAATAAGTCAATTGAAATTTTCTTGCAAGATTAGGGAGAGTGGATGCCTAGAAAGATGTTTTTTACAAATTCGTTATAGGTTCCAGAGAGTGGATTCCTGAAAAAAAAATTATTTGTTTCATGAAAAATGTGAGTGTGTTACTGCAAAAAAGTTGATTTAAATTTAGTTTCAGGATAAGCGTGAATGCATCATTTCAACAAGTTAATTGAAATTTTCTTGCACGATTAGGGAGAGTGGATGCATAGAAAGATGTTTTTTTTATATTTGTTTTAGGTTCCAGAGAGTTGATTCCTGAAAAAATGTGTTTCTTTTATGAAAAATGTGAGTGTGTTACTGCTAAAAAGTTGATTTAAATGTCATTTTTGGATAAGGGTGATTGCAATATTTCAACAAGTCAATTGAAATTTTCTTGCACGATTAGGGACAGTGGATGCCTAGAAAGATATTTTTTTTAAATTAGTTTTAGGTTTCAGAGAGTAGATTCCTGAAAAAAATGTGTTTGTTTTATGAAAAATGTGAGTGTGTTACTGCTAAAAAGTTGATTTAAATTTCGTTTTTGGTTAAGGGTGATTGCAATATTTCAACAAGTTAATTGAAATTTTCTTGCACGATTAGGGACAGTGGATGCCTAGAAAGATGTTTTTTAAAAATAGTTTTAGGTTCCAGAGAGTAGATTCCTGAAAAAAATGTGTTTGTTTTATGAAAAAAGTGAGTGTGTTACTGCTAAAAAGTTGATTTAAATTTCGTTTTTGGATAAGGGTGATTGCAATACTTCAACAAGTCAATTGAAATTTTCTTGCACGATTAGGGACAGTGGATGCATAGAAAGATTTCTTTTTTAAATTAGTATTAGGTTTCAGAGAGTAGATTCCTGAAAAAAGATGTGTTTGTTTTATGAAAAATGTGAGGGTGTTACTGCTAAAAAGTTGATTTAAATTTCGTTTTTGAATAAGGGTGATTGCAATATTTCAACAAGTCAATTGAAATTTTTTTGCACGATTAGGGACAGTGGATGCCTAGAAAGATGTTTTTTTAAAATTAGTTTTAGGTTCCAGAGAGTAGATTCCTGAAAAAAATGTGTTTGTTTTATGAAAAATGTGAGTGTGTTACTGCTAAAAAGTTGATTTAAATATCATTTTTGGATAAGGGTGATTGCAATATTTCAATAAGTTAATTGAAATTTTCTTGGAAGATTAGGGAAAGTGGATGCCTAGAAAGATGTTTTTTTTAATTAGTTTTAGGTTTCAGAGAGTAGATTCCTGAAAAAAATGTGTTTGTTTTATGAAAAATGTGAGGGTGTTACTGCTAAAAAGTTGATTTAAATTTCGTTTTTGAATAAGGGTGATTGCAATATTTCAACAAGTCAATTGAAATTTTCTTGCACGATTAGGGACAGTGGATGCCTAGAAAGATATTTTTTTTTAATTAGTTTTAGGTTTCAGAGAGTAGATTCCTGAAAAAAATGTGTTTGCTTTATGAAAAATGTGAGTGTGTTACTGCTAAAAAGTTGATTTAAATTTTGTTTTTGGATAAGGGTGATTGCAATACTTCAACAAGTCAATTGAAATTTTCTTGCACAATTAGGGACAGTGGATGCATAGAAAGATTTCTTTTTTAAATTAGTATTAGGTTTCAGAGAGTAGATTCCTGAAAAAAATGTGTTTGTTTCATGAAAAATGTGAGGGTGTTACTGCTAAAAAGTTGATTTAAATTTCGTTTTTGAATAAGGGTGATTGCAATATTTCAACAAGTCAATTGAAATTTTCTTGCACGATTAGGGACAGTGGATGCCTAGAAAGATTTTTTTTTAAATTAGTTTTAGGTTCCAGAGAGTAGATTCCTGAAAAAAATGTGTTTGTTTTATGAAAAATGTGAGTGTGTTACTGCTAAAAAGTTGATTTAAATTTCATTTTTGGATAAGGGTGATTGCAATATTTCAACAAGTCAATTGAAATTTTCTTGCACGATTAGGGACAGTGGATGCCTAGAAAGATGTTTTTTTAAAATTAGTTTTAGGTTCCAGAGAGTAGATTCCTGAAAAAAATGTGTTTGTTTTATGAAAAATGTGAGTGTGTTACTGCAAAAAAGTTGATTTAAATATCGTTTTTGGATAAGGGTGATTGCAATATTTCAACAAGTTAATTGAAATTTTCTTGCAAGATTAGGGAGAGTGGATGCCTAGAAAGATGTTTTTTACAAATTCGTTATAGGTTCCAGAGAGTAGATTCCTGAAAAAAAAATTATTTGTTTCATGAAAAATGTGAGTGTGTTACTGCAAAAAAGTTGATTTAAATTTAGTTTCAGGATAAGCGTGAATGCATCATTTCAACAAGTTAATTGAAATTTTCTTGCACGATTAGGGAGAGTGGATGCATAGAAAGATGTTTTTTTTATATTTGTTTTAGGTTCCAAAGAGTTGATTCCTGAAAAAATGTGTTTCTTTTATGAAAAATGTGAGTGTGTTACTGCTAAAAAGTTGATTTAAATTTCATTTTTGGATAAGGGTGATTGCAATATTTCAACAAGTCAATTGAAATTTTCTTGCACGATTAGGGACAGTGGATGCCTAGAAAGATGTTTTTTTAAAATTAGTTTTAGGTTCCAGAGAGTAGATTCCTGAAAAAAATGTGTTTGTTTTATGAAAAATGTGAGTGTGTTACTGCTAAAAAGTTGATTTAAATATCATTTTTGGATAAGGGTGATTGCAATATTTCAATAAGTTAATTGAAATTTTCTTGGAAGATTAGGGAAAGTGGATGCCTAGAAAGATGTTTTTTTTAATTAGTTTTAGGTTTCAGAGAGTAGATTCCTGAAAAAAATGTGTTTGTTTTATGAAAAATGTGAGGGTGTTACTGCTAAAAAGTTGATTTAAATTTCGTTTTTGAATAAGGGTGATTGCAATATTTCAACAAGTCAATTGAAATTTTCTTGCACGATTAGGGACAGTGGATGCCTAGAAAGATATTTTTTTTTAATTAGTTTTAGGTTTCAGAGAGTAGATTCCTGAAAAAAATGTGTTTGCTTTATGAAAAATGTGAGTGTGTTACTGCTAAAAAGTTGATTTAAATTTCGTTTTTGGATAAGGGTGATTGCAATACTTCAACAAGTCAATTGAAATTTTCTTGCACAATTAGGGACAGTGGATGCATAGAAAGATTTCTTTTTTAAATTAGTATTAGGTTTCAGAGAGTAGATTCCTGAAAAAAATGTGTTTGTTTCATGAAAAATGTGAGGGTGTTACTGCTAAAAAGTTGATTTAAATTTCGTTTTTGAATAAGGGTGATTGCAATATTTCAACAAGTCAATTGAAATTTTCTTGCACGATTAGGGACAGTGGATGCCTAGAAAGATTTTTTTTTAAATTAGTTTTAGGTTCCAGAGAGTAGATTCCTGAAAAAAATTTGTTTGTTTTATGAAAAATGTGAGTGTGTTACTGCTAAAAAGTTGATTTAAATTTCATTTTTGGATAAGGGTGATTGCAATATTTCAACAAGTCAATTGAAATTTTCTTGCACGATTAGGGACAGTGGATGCCTAGAAAGATGTTTTTTTAAAATTAGTTTTAGGTTCCAGAGAGTAGATTCCTGAAAAAAATGTGTTTGTTTTATGAAAAATGTGAGTGTGTTACTGCAAAAAAGTTGATTTAAATATCGTTTTTGGATAAGGGTGATTGCAATATTTCAACAAGTTAATTGAAATTTTCTTGCAAGATTAGGGAGAGTGGATGCCTAGAAAGATGTTTTTTACAAATTCGTTATAGGTTCCAGAGAGTAGATTCCTGAAAAAAAAATTATTTGTTTCATGAAAAATGTGAGTGTGTTACTGCAAAAAAGTTGATTTAAATTTAGTTTCAGGATAAGCGTGAATGCATCATTTCAACAAGTTAATTGAAATTTTCTTGCACGATTAGGGAGAGTGGATGCATAGAAAGATGTTTTTTTTATATTTGTTTTAGGTTCCAAAGAGTTGATTCCTGAAAAAATGTGTTTCTTTTATGAAAAATGTGAGTGTGTTACTGCTAAAAAGTTGATTTAAATTTCATTTTTGGATAAGGGTGATTGCAATATTTCAACAAGTCAATTGAAATTTTCTTGCACGATTAGGGACAGTGGATGCCTAGAAAGATGTTTTTTTTAAATTAGTTTTAGGTTCCAGAGAGTAGATTCCTGAAAAAAATGTGTTTGTTTTATGAAAAATGTGAGTGTGTTACTGCAAAAAAGTTGATTTAAATATTGTTTTTGGATAAGGGTGATTGCAATATTTCAACAAGTTAATTGAAATTTTCTTGCAAGATTAGGGAGAGTGGATGCCTAGAAAGATGTTTTTTACAAATTCGTTATAGGTTCCAGAGAGTGGATTCCTGAAAAAAAAATTATTTGTTTCATGACAAATGTGAGTGTGTTACTGCAAAAAAGTTGATTTAAATTTAGTTTCAGGATAAGCGTGAATGCATCATTTCAACAAGTTAATTCAAATTTTCTTGCACGATTAGGGAGAGTGGATGCATAGAAAGATTTTTTTTTATATTTGTTTTAGGTTCCAGAGAGTTGATTCCTGAAAAAAATGTGTTTGTTTTATGAAAAATATGAGTGTGTTACTGCTAAAAAGTTTATTTAAATTTAGCTTCAGGATAGGCATGATTGCATTATTTCAACTAGTTAATTGAAATTTTCTTGCACGATTAGGGAGAGTGGATGCATAGAAAGATTTCTTTTTTAAATTAGTATTAGGTTTCACAGAGTAGATTCCTGAAAAAAATGTGTTTGTTTTATGAAAAATGTGAGGGTGTTACTGCTAAAAAGTTGATTTAAATTTCGTTTTTGAATAAGGGTGATTGCAATATTTCAATAAGTCAATTGAAATTTTGTTGCACGATTAGGGACAGTGGATGCCTAGAAAGATGTTTTTTTAAAATTAGTTTTAGGTTTCAGAGAGTAGATTCCTGAAAAAAATGTGTTTGTTTTATGAAAAATGTGAGTGTGTTACTGCTAAAAAGTTGATTTAAATTTCGTTTTTGGATAAGGGTGATTGCAATATTTCAACAAGTCAATTGAAATTTTCTTGCACGATTAGGGACAGTGGATGCCTAGAAAGATGTTTTTTTAAAATTAGTTTTAGGTTCCAGAGAGTAGATTCCTGAAAAAAAATGTGCTTGTTTTATGAAAAATGTGAGTGTGTTACTGCTAAAAAGTTGATTTAAATTTCGTTTTTGGATAAGGGTGATTGCAATACTTCAACAAGTCAATTGAAATTTTCTTGCACGATTAGGGACAGTGGATGCCTAGAAAGATGTTTTTTTTAAATTAGTTTTAGGTTCCAGAGAGTAGATTCCTGAAAAAAATGTGTTTGTTTTATGAAAAATGTGAGGGTGTTACTGCTAAAAAGTTGATTTAAATTTCGTTTTTGAATAAGGGTGATTGCAATATTTCAACAAGTCAATTGAAATTTTCTTGCACGATTAGGGACAGTGGATGCCTAGAAAGATGTTTTTTTAAAATTAGTTTTAGGTTCCAGAGAGTAGATTCCTGAAAAAAATGTGTTTGTTTTATGAAAAATGTGAGTGTGTTACTGCTAAAAAGTTGATTTAAATTTCATTTTTGGATAAGGGTGATTGCAATATTTCAACAAGTCAATTGAAATTTTCTTGCACGATTAGGGACAGTGGATGCCTAGAAAGATGTTTTTTTAAAATTAGTTTTAGGTTCCAGAGAGT
Source organism: Lissotriton vulgaris (assembly GCF_964263255.1). Classification (NCBI taxonomy): domain Eukaryota; kingdom Metazoa; phylum Chordata; class Amphibia; order Caudata; family Salamandridae; genus Lissotriton; species Lissotriton vulgaris. The sequence goes on from NW_028245387.1 coordinate 29,417, forward strand.
AGATTCCTGAAAAAAATGTGTTTGTTTTATGAAAAATGTGAGTGTGTTACTGCTAAAAAGTTGATTTAAATATCGTTTTTGGATAAGGGTGATTGCAATATTTCAATAAGTTAATTGAAATTTTCTTGGAAGATTAGGGAGAGTGGATGCCTAGAAAGATGTTTTTTTAAATTAGTTTTAGGTTTCAGAGAGTAGATTCCTGAAAAAAATGTGTTTGTTTTATGAAAAATGTGAGTGTGTTACTGCTAAAAAGTTGATTTAAATTTCGTTTTTGGATAAGGGTGATTGCAATATTTCAACAAGTCAATTGAAATTTTCTTGCACGATTAGGGACAGTGGATGCCTAGAAAGATTTTTTTTTAAAATTAGTTTTAGGTTCCAGAGAGTAGATTCCTGAAAAAAATGTGTTTGTTTTATGAAAAATGTGAGTGTGTTACTGCTAAAAAGTTGATTTAAATTTCGTTTTTGGATAAGGGTGATTGCAATACTTCAACAAGTCAATTGAAATTTTCTTGCACGATTAGGGACAGTGGATGCATAGAAAGATTTCTTTTTTAAATTAGTATTAGGTTTCAGAGAGTAGATTCCTGAAAAAAATGTGTTTGTTTTATGAAAAATGTGAGGGTGTTACTGCTAAAAAGTTGATTTAAATTTCGTTTTTGAATAAGGGTGATTGCAATATTTCAACAAGTCAATTGAAATTTTCTTGCACGATTAGGGACAGTGGATGCCTAGAAAGATGTTTTTTTAAAATTAGTTTTAGGTTCCAGACAGTAGATTCCTGAAAAAAATTTGTTTGTTTCATGAAAAATGTGAGTGTGTTACTGCTAAAAAGTTAATTTAAATTTCATTTTTGGATAAGGGTGATTGCAATATTTCAACAAGTCAATTGAAATTTTCTTGCACGATTAGGGACAGTGGATGCCTAGAAAGATGTTTTTTAAAAATTAGTTTTAGGTTCCAGAGAGTAGATTCCTGAAAAAAATGTGTTTGTTTTATGAAAAATGTGAGTGTGTTACTGCAAAAAAGTTGATTTAAATATCGTTTTTGGATAAGGGTGATTGCAATATTTCAACAAGTTCATTGAAATTTTCTTGCAAGATTAGGGAGAGTGGATGCCTAGAAAGATGTTTTTTACAAATTCGTTATAGGTTCCAGAGAGTGGATTCCTGAAAAAAAAATTATTTGTTTCATGAAAAATGTGAGTGTGTTACTGCAAAAAAGTTGATTTAAATTTAGTTTCAGGATAAGCGTGAATGCATCATTTCAACAAGTTAATTCAAATTTTCTTGCACGATTAGGGAGAGTGGATGCATAGAAATATGTTTTTTTTATATTTGTTTTAGGTTCGAGAGAGTTGATTCCTGAAAAAAATGTGTTTGTTTTATGAAAAATATGAGTGTGTTACTGCTAAAAAGTTTATTTAAATTTAGCTTCAGGATAGGTATGATTGCATTATTTCAACTAGTTAATTGAAATTTTCTTGCACGATTAGGGAGAGTGGATGCATAGAAAGATGTTTTTTTATATTTGTTTTAGGTTCCAGAGAGTTGATTCCTGAAAAAATGTGTTTGTTTTATGAAAAATGTGAGTGTGTTACTGCTAAAAAGTTGATTTAAATTTCGTTTTTGGATAAGGGTGATTGCAATATTTCAACAAGTCAATTGAAATTTTCTTGCACGATTAGGGACAGTGGATGCCTAGAGAGATGTTTTTTTTAAAATTAGTTTTAGGTTTCAGAGAGTAGATTCCTGAAAAAAATGTGTTTGTTTTATGAAAAATGTGAGTGTGTTACTGCTAAAAAGTTGATTTAAATTTCGTTTTTGAATAGGGGGGATTGCAATATTTCAACAAGTCAATTGAAATTTTCTTGCACGATTAGGGACAGTGGATGCCTAGAAAGATGTTTTTTTTAAATTAGTATTAGGTTTCAGAGAGTAGATTCCTGAAAAAATGTGTTTGTTTTATGAAAAATGTGAGGGTGTTACTGCTAAAAAGTTGATTTAAATTTCGTTTTTGAATAAGGGTGATTGCAATATTTCAATAAGTCAATTGAAATTTTCTTGCACGATTAGGGACAGTGGATGCCTAGAAAGATGTTTTTTTAAAATTAGTTTTAGGTTTCAGAGAGTAGATTCCTGAAAAAAATGTGTTTGTTTTATGAAAAATGTGAGTGTGTAACTGCTAAAAAGTTGATTTAAATTTCGTTTTTGGATAAGGGTGATTGCAATATTTCAACAAGTCAATTGAAATTTTCTTGCACGATTAGGGACAGTGGATGCCTAGAAAGATGTTTTTTTAAAATTAGTTTTAGGTTCCAGAGAGTAGATTCCTGAAAAAAAATGTGTTTGTTTTATGAAAAATGTGAGGGTGTTACTGCTAAAAAGTTGATTTAAATTTCGTTTTTGAATAAGGGTGATTGCAATATTTCAACAAGTCAATTGAAATTTTCTTGCACGATTAGGGACAGTGGATGCCTAGAAAGATTTTTTTTAAAATTAGTTTTAGGTTCCAGAGAGTAGATTCCTGAAAAAAATTTGTTTGTTTTATGAAAAATGTGAGTGTGTTACTGCTAAAAAGTTGATTTAAATTTCATTTTTGGATAAGGGTGATTGCAATATTTCAACAAGTCAATTGAAATTTTCTTGCACGATTAGGGACAGTGGATGCCTAGAAAGATGTTTTTTTAAAATTAGTTTTAGGTTCCAGAGAGTAGATTCCTGAAAAAAATGTGTTTGTTTTATGAAAAATGTGAGTGTGTTACTGCAAAAAAGTTGATTTAAATATCGTTTTTGGATAAGGGTGATTGCAATATTTCAACAAGTTAATTGAAATTTTCTTGCAAGATTAGGGAGAGTGGATGCCTAGAAAGATGTTTTTTACAAATTCGTTATAGGTTCCAGAGAGTAGATTCCTGAAAAAAAAATTATTTGTTTCATGAAAAATGTGAGTGTGTTACTGCAAAAAAGTTGATTTAAATTTAGTTTCAGGATAAGCGTGAATGCATCATTTCAACAAGTTAATTGAAATTTTCTTGCACGATTAGGGAGAGTGGATGCATAGAAAGATGTTTTTTTTATATTTGTTTTAGCTTCCAAAGAGTTGATTCCTGAAAAAATGTGTTTCTTTTATGAAAAATGTGAGTGTGTTACTGCTAAAAAGTTGATTTAAATTTCATTTTTGGATAAGGGTGATTGCAATATTTCAACAAGTCAATTGAAATTTTCTTGCACGATTAGGGACAGTGGATGCCTAGAAAGATGTTTTTTTAAAATTAGTTTTAGGTTCCAGAGAGTAGATTCCTGAAAAAAATGTGTTTGTTTTATGAAAAATGTGAGTGTGTTACTGCTAAAAAGTTGATTTAAATTTCGTTTTTGGATAAGGGTGATTGCAATACTTCAACAAGTCAATTGAAATTTTCTTGCACGATTAGGGACAGTGGATGCCTAGAAAGATATTTTTTTTAAATTAGTTTTAGGTTTCAGAGAGTAGATTCCTGAAAAAAATGTGTTTGTTTTATGAAAAATGTGAGTGTGTTACTGCTAAAAAGTTGATTTAAATTTTGTTTTTGGATAAGGGTGATTGCATTATTTCAACTAGTTAATTGAAATTTTCTTGCACGATTAGGGACAGTGGATGCCTAGAAAGATGTTTTTTTTAAATTAGTTTTAGGTTTCACAGAGTAGATTCCTGAAAAAAATGTGTTTGTTTTATGAAAAATGTGAGGGTGTTACTGCTAAAAAGTTGATTTAAATTTCGTTTTTGAATAAGGGTGATTGCAATATTTCAATAAGTCAATTGAAATTTTCTTGCAAGATTAGGGAGAGTGGATGCCTAGAAAGATGTTTTTTACAAATTCGTTATAGGTTCCAGAGAGTGGATTCCTGAAAAAAAAATTATTTGTTTCATGAAAAATGTGAGTGTGTTACTGCAAAAAAGTTGATTTAAATTTAGTTTCAGGATAAGCGTGAATGCATCATTTCAACAAGTTAATTGAAATTTTCTTGCACGATTAGGGAGAGTGGATGCATAGAAAGATGTTTTTTTTATATTTGTTTTAGGTTCCAGAGAGTTGATTCCTGAAAAAATGTGTTTCTTTTATGAAAAATGTGAGTGTGTTACTGCTAAAAAGTTGATTTAAATGTCATTTTTGGATAAGGGTGATTGCAATATTTCAACAAGTCAATTGAAATTTTCTTGCACGATTAGGGACAGTGGATGCCTAGAAAGATATTTTTTTTAAATTAGTTTTAGGTTTCAGAGAGTAGATTCCTGAAAAAAATGTGTTTGTTTTATGAAAAATGTGAGTGTGTTACTGCTAAAAAGTTGATTTAAATTTCGTTTTTGGTTAAGGGTGATTGCAATATTTCAACAAGTTAATTGAAATTTTCTTGCACGATTAGGGACAGTGGATGCCTAGAAAGATGTTTTTTAAAAATAGTTTTAGGTTCCAGAGAGTAGATTCCTGAAAAAAATGTGTTTGTTTTATGAAAAAAGTGAGTGTGTTACTGCTAAAAAGTTGATTTAAATTTCGTTTTTGGATAAGGGTGATTGCAATACTTCAACAAGTCAATTGAAATTTTCTTGCACGATTAGGGACAGTGGATGCATAGAAAGATTTCTTTTTTAAATTAGTATTAGGTTTCAGAGAGTAGATTCCTGAAAAAAGATGTGTTTGTTTTATGAAAAATGTGAGGGTGTTACTGCTAAAAAGTTGATTTAAATTTCGTTTTTGAATAAGGGTGATTGCAATATTTCAACAAGTCAATTGAAATTTTTTTGCACGATTAGGGACAGTGGATGCCTAGAAAGATGTTTTTTTAAAATTAGTTTTAGGTTCCAGAGAGTAGATTCCTGAAAAAAATGTGTTTGTTTTATGAAAAATGTGAGTGTGTTACTGCTAAAAAGTTGATTTAAATATCATTTTTGGATAAGGGTGATTGCAATATTTCAATAAGTTAATTGAAATTTTCTTGGAAGATTAGGGAAAGTGGATGCCTAGAAAGATGTTTTTTTTAATTAGTTTTAGGTTTCAGAGAGTAGATTCCTGAAAAAAATGTGTTTGTTTTATGAAAAATGTGAGGGTGTTACTGCTAAAAAGTTGATTTAAATTTCGTTTTTGAATAAGGGTGATTGCAATATTTCAACAAGTCAATTGAAATTTTCTTGCACGATTAGGGACAGTGGATGCCTAGAAAGATATTTTTTTTTAATTAGTTTTAGGTTTCAGAGAGTAGATTCCTGAAAAAAATGTGTTTGCTTTATGAAAAATGTGAGTGTGTTACTGCTAAAAAGTTGATTTAAATTTTGTTTTTGGATAAGGGTGATTGCAATACTTCAACAAGTCAATTGAAATTTTCTTGCACAATTAGGGACAGTGGATGCATAGAAAGATTTCTTTTTTAAATTAGTATTAGGTTTCAGAGAGTAGATTCCTGAAAAAAATGTGTTTGTTTCATGAAAAATGTGAGGGTGTTACTGCTAAAAAGTTGATTTAAATTTCGTTTTTGAATAAGGGTGATTGCAATATTTCAACAAGTCAATTGAAATTTTCTTGCACGATTAGGGACAGTGGATGCCTAGAAAGATTTTTTTTTAAATTAGTTTTAGGTTCCAGAGAGTAGATTCCTGAAAAAAATTTGTTTGTTTTATGAAAAATGTGAGTGTGTTACTGCTAAAAAGTTGATTTAAATTTCATTTTTGGATAAGGGTGATTGCAATATTTCAACAAGTCAATTGAAATTTTCTTGCACGATTAGGGACAGTGGATGCCTAGAAAGATGTTTTTTTAAAATTAGTTTTAGGTTCCAGAGAGTAGATTCCTGAAAAAAATGTGTTTGTTTTATGAAAAATGTGAGTGTGTTACTGCAAAAAAGTTGATTTAAATATCGTTTTTGGATAAGGGTGATTGCAATATTTCAACAAGTTAATTGAAATTTTCTTGCAAGATTAGGGAGAGTGGATGCCTAGAAAGATGTTTTTTACAAATTCGTTATAGGTTCCAGAGAGTAGATTCCTGAAAAAAAAATTATTTGTTTCATGAAAAATGTGAGTGTGTTACTGCAAAAAAGTTGATTTAAATTTAGTTTCAGGATAAGCGTGAATGCATCATTTCAACAAGTTAATTGAAATTTTCTTGCACGATTAGGGAGAGTGGATGCATAGAAAGATGTTTTTTTTATATTTGTTTTAGGTTCCAAAGAGTTGATTCCTGAAAAAATGTGTTTCTTTTATGAAAAATGTGAGTGTGTTACTGCTAAAAAGTTGATTTAAATTTCATTTTTGGATAAGGGTGATTGCAATATTTCAACAAGTCAATTGAAATTTTCTTGCACGATTAGGGACAGTGGATGCCTAGAAAGATGTTTTTTTAAAATTAGTTTTAGGTTCCAGAGAGTAGATTCCTGAAAAAAATGTGTTTGTTTTATGAAAAATGTGAGTGTGTTACTGCTAAAAAGTTGATTTAAATATCATTTTTGGATAAGGGTGATTGCAATATTTCAATAAGTTAATTGAAATTTTCTTGGAAGATTAGGGAAAGTGGATGCCTAGAAAGATGTTTTTTTTAATTAGTTTTAGGTTTCAGAGAGTAGATTCCTGAAAAAAATGTGTTTGTTTTATGAAAAATGTGAGGGTGTTACTGCTAAAAAGTTGATTTAAATTTCGTTTTTGAATAAGGGTGATTGCAATATTTCAACAAGTCAATTGAAATTTTCTTGCACGATTAGGGACAGTGGATGCCTAGAAAGATATTTTTTTTTAATTAGTTTTAGGTTTCAGAGAGTAGATTCCTGAAAAAAATGTGTTTGCTTTATGAAAAATGTGAGTGTGTTACTGCTAAAAAGTTGATTTAAATTTCGTTTTTGGATAAGGGTGATTGCAATACTTCAACAAGTCAATTGAAATTTTCTTGCACAATTAGGGACAGTGGATGCATAGAAAGATTTCTTTTTTAAATTAGTATTAGGTTTCAGAGAGTAGATTCCTGAAAAAAATGTGTTTGTTTCATGAAAAATGTGAGGGTGTTACTGCTAAAAAGTTGATTTAAATTTCGTTTTTGAATAAGGGTGATTGCAATATTTCAACAAGTCAATTGAAATTTTCTTGCACGATTAGGGACAGTGGATGCCTAGAAAGATTTTTTTTTAAATTAGTTTTAGGTTCCAGAGAGTAGATTCCTGAAAAAAATTTGTTTGTTTTATGAAAAATGTGAGTGTGTTACTGCTAAAAAGTTGATTTAAATTTCATTTTTGGATAAGGGTGATTGCAATATTTCAACAAGTCAATTGAAATTTTCTTGCACGATTAGGGACAGTGGATGCCTAGAAAGATGTTTTTTTAAAATTAGTTTTAGGTTCCAGAGAGTAGATTCCTGAAAAAAATGTGTTTGTTTTATGAAAAATGTGAGTGTGTTACTGCAAAAAAGTTGATTTAAATATCGTTTTTGGATAAGGGTGATTGCAATATTTCAACAAGTTAATTGAAATTTTCTTGCAAGATTAGGGAGAGTGGATGCCTAGAAAGATGTTTTTTACAAATTCGTTATAGGTTCCAGAGAGTAGATTCCTGAAAAAAAAATTATTTGTTTCATGAAAAATGTGAGTGTGTTACTGCAAAAAAGTTGATTTAAATTTAGTTTCAGGATAAGCGTGAATGCATCATTTCAACAAGTTAATTGAAATTTTCTTGCACGATTAGGGAGAGTGGATGCATAGAAAGATGTTTTTTTTATATTTGTTTTAGGTTCCAAAGAGTTGATTCCTGAAAAAATGTGTTTCTTTTATGAAAAATGTGAGTGTGTTACTGCTAAAAAGTTGATTTAAATTTCATTTTTGGATAAGGGTGATTGCAATATTTCAACAAGTCAATTGAAATTTTCTTGCACGATTAGGGACAGTGGATGCCTAGAAAGATGTTTTTTTTAAATTAGTTTTAGGTTCCAGAGAGTAGATTCCTGAAAAAAATGTGTTTGTTTTATGAAAAATGTGAGTGTGTTACTGCAAAAAAGTTGATTTAAATATTGTTTTTGGATAAGGGTGATTGCAATATTTCAACAAGTTAATTGAAATTTTCTTGCAAGATTAGGGAGAGTGGATGCCTAGAAAGATGTTTTTTACAAATTCGTTATAGGTTCCAGAGAGTGGATTCCTGAAAAAAAAATTATTTGTTTCATGACAAATGTGAGTGTGTTACTGCAAAAAAGTTGATTTAAATTTAGTTTCAGGATAAGCGTGAATGCATCATTTCAACAAGTTAATTCAAATTTTCTTGCACGATTAGGGAGAGTGGATGCATAGAAAGATTTTTTTTTATATTTGTTTTAGGTTCCAGAGAGTTGATTCCTGAAAAAAATGTGTTTGTTTTATGAAAAATATGAGTGTGTTACTGCTAAAAAGTTTATTTAAATTTAGCTTCAGGATAGGCATGATTGCATTATTTCAACTAGTTAATTGAAATTTTCTTGCACGATTAGGGAGAGTGGATGCATAGAAAGATTTCTTTTTTAAATTAGTATTAGGTTTCACAGAGTAGATTCCTGAAAAAAATGTGTTTGTTTTATGAAAAATGTGAGGGTGTTACTGCTAAAAAGTTGATTTAAATTTCGTTTTTGAATAAGGGTGATTGCAATATTTCAATAAGTCAATTGAAATTTTGTTGCACGATTAGGGACAGTGGATGCCTAGAAAGATGTTTTTTTAAAATTAGTTTTAGGTTTCAGAGAGTAGATTCCTGAAAAAAATGTGTTTGTTTTATGAAAAATGTGAGTGTGTTACTGCTAAAAAGTTGATTTAAATTTCGTTTTTGGATAAGGGTGATTGCAATATTTCAACAAGTCAATTGAAATTTTCTTGCACGATTAGGGACAGTGGATGCCTAGAAAGATGTTTTTTTAAAATTAGTTTTAGGTTCCAGAGAGTAGATTCCTGAAAAAAAATGTGCTTGTTTTATGAAAAATGTGAGTGTGTTACTGCTAAAAAGTTGATTTAAATTTCGTTTTTGGATAAGGGTGATTGCAATACTTCAACAAGTCAATTGAAATTTTCTTGCACGATTAGGGACAGTGGATGCCTAGAAAGATGTTTTTTTAAAATTAGTTTTAGGTTCCAGAGAGTAGATTCCTGAAAAAAATGTGTTTGTTTTATGAAAAATGTGAGGGTGTTACTGCTAAAAAGTTGATTTAAATTTCGTTTTTGAATAAGGGTGATTGCAATATTTCAACAAGTCAATTGAAATTTTCTTGCACGATTAGGGACAGTGGATGCCTAGAAAGATGTTTTTTTAAAATTAGTTTTAGGTTCCAGAGAGTAGATTCCTGAAAAAAATGTGTTTGTTTTATGAAAAATGTGAGTGTGTTACTGCTAAAAAGTTGATTTAAATTTCATTTTTGGATAAGGGTGATTGCAATATTTCAACAAGTCAATTGAAATTTTCTTGCACGATTAGGGACAGTGGATGCCTAGAAAGATGTTTTTTTAAAATTAGTTTTAGGTTCCAGAGAGTAGATTCCTGAAAAAAATGTGTTTGTTTTATGAAAAATGTGAGTGTGTTACTGCTAAAAAGTTGATTTAAATATCGTTTTTGGATAAGGGTGATTGCAATATTTCAATAAGTTAATTGAAATTTTCTTGGAAGATTAGGGAGAGTGGATGCCTAGAAAGATGTTTTTTTAAATTAGTTTTAGGTTTCAGAGAGTAGATTCCTGAAAAAAATGTGTTTGTTTTATGAAAAATGTGAGGGTGTTACTGCTAAAAAGTTGATTTAAATTTCGTTTTTGAATAAGGGTGATTGCAATATTTCAACAAGTCAATTGAAATTTTCCTGCACGATTAGGGACAGTGGATGCCTAGAAAGATATTTTTTTAAAATTAGTTTTAGGTTTCAGAGAGTAGATTCCTGAAAAAAATGTGTTTGTTTTATGAAAAATGTGAGTGTGTTACTGCTAAAAAGTTGATTTAAATTTCGTTTTTGGATAAGGGTGATTGCAATATTTCAACAAGTCAATTGAAATTTTCTTGCACGATTAGGGACAGTGGATGCCTAGAAAGATTTTTTTTTAAAATTAGTTTTAGGTTCCAGAGAGTAGATTCCTGAAAAAAATGTGTTTGTTTTATGAAAAATGTGAGTGTGTTACTGCTAAAAAGTTGATTTAAATTTCGTTTTTGGATAAGGGTGATTGCAATACTTCAACAAGTCAATTGAAATTTTCTTGCACGATTAGGGACAGTGGATGCATAGAAAGATTTCTTTTTTAAATTAGTATTAGGTTTCAGAGAGTAGATTCCTGAAAAAAATGTGTTTGTTTTATGAAAAATGTGAGGGTGTTACTGCTAAAAAGTTGATTTAAATTTCGTTTTTGAATAAGGGTGATTGCAATATTTCAACAAGTCAATTGAAATTTTCTTGCACGATTAGGGACAGTGGATGCCTAGAAAGATGTTTTTTTAAAATTAGTTTTAGGTTCCAGACAGTAGATTCCTGAAAAAAATTTGTTTGTTTTATGAAAAATGTGAGTGTGTTACTGCTAAAAAGTTAATTTAAATTTCATTTTTGGATAAGGGTGATTGCAATATTTCAACAAGTCAATTGAAATTTTCTTGCACGATTAGGGACAGTGGATGCCTAGAAAGATGTTTTTTAAAAATTAGTTTTAGGTTCCAGAGAGTAGATTCCTGAAAAAAATGTGTTTGTTTTATGAAAAATGTGAGTGTGTTACTGCAAAAAAGTTGATTTAAATATCGTTTTTGGATAAGGGTGATTGCAATATTTCAACAAGTTCATTGAAATTTTCTTGCAAGATTAGGGAGAGTGGATGCCTAGAAAGATGTTTTTTACAAATTCGTTATAGGTTCCAGAGAGTGGATTCCTGAAAAAAAAATTATTTGTTTCATGAAAAATGTGAGTGTGTTACTGCAAAAAAGTTGATTTAAATTTAGTTTCAGGATAAGCGTGAATGCATCATTTCAACAAGTTAATTCAAATTTTCTTGCACGATTAGGGAGAGTGGATGCATAGAAATATGTTTTTTTTATATTTGTTTTAGGTTCGAGAGAGTTGATTCCTGAAAAAAATGTGTTTGTTTTATGAAAAATATGAGTGTGTTACTGCTAAAAAGTTTATTTAAATTTAGCTTCAGGATAGGTATGATTGCATTATTTCAACTAGTTAATTGAAATTTTCTTGCACGATTAGGGAGAGTGGATGCATAGAAAGATGTTTTTTTATATTTGTTTTAGGTTCCAGAGAGTTGATTCCTGAAAAAATGTGTTTGTTTTATGAAAAATGTGAGTGTGTTACTGCTAAAAAGTTGATTTAAATTTCGTTTTTGGATAAGGGTGATTGCAATATTTCAACAAGTCAATTGAAATTTTCTTGCACGATTAGGGACAGTGGATGCCTAGAGAGATGTTTTTTTTAAAATTAGTTTTAGGTTTCAGAGAGTAGATTCCTGAAAAAAATGTGTTTGTTTTATGAAAAATGTGAGTGTGTTACTGCTAAAAAGTTGATTTAAATTTCGTTTTTGAATAGGGGGGATTGCAATATTTCAACAAGTCAATTGAAATTTTCTTGCACGATTAGGGACAGTGGATGCCTAGAAAGATGTTTTTTTTAAATTAGTATTAGGTTTCAGAGAGTAGATTCCTGAAAAAATGTGTTTGTTTTATGAAAAATGTGAGGGTGTTACTGCTAAAAAGTTGATTTAAATTTCGTTTTTGAATAAGGGTGATTGCAATATTTCAATAAGTCAATTGAAATTTTCTTGCACGATTAGGGACAGTGGATGCCTAGAAAGATGTTTTTTTAAAATTAGTTTTAGGTTTCAGAGAGTAGATTCCTGAAAAAAATGTGTTTGTTTTATGAAAAATGTGAGTGTGTAACTGCTAAAAAGTTGATTTAAATTTCGTTTTTGGATAAGGGTGATTGCAATATTTCAACAAGTCAATTGAAATTTTCTTGCACGATTAGGGACAGTGGATGCCTAGAAAGATGTTTTTTTAAAATTAGTTTTAGGTTCCAGAGAGTAGATTCCTGAAAAAAAATGTGTTTGTTTTATGAAAAATGTGAGGGTGTTACTGCTAAAAAGTTGATTTAAATTTCGTTTTTGAATAAGGGTGATTGCAATATTTCAACAAGTCAATTGATATTTTCTTGCACGATTAGGGACAGTGGATGCCTAGAAAGATGTTTTTTTAAAATTAGTTTTAGGTTTCAGAGAGTAGATTCCTGAAAAAAATGTGTTTGTTTTATGAAAAATGTGAGTGTGTTACTGCTAAAACGTTGATTTAAATTTCGTTTTTGGATAAGGGTGATTGCAATATTTCAACAAGTCAATTGAAATTTTCTTGCACGATTAGGGACAGTGGATGCCTAGAAAGATGTTTTTATAAAATTAGTTTTAGGTTCCAGAGAGTAGATTCCTGAAAAAAATGTGTTTGTTTTATGAAAAATGTGAGGGTGTTACTGCTAAAAAGTTGATTTAAATTTCGTTTTTGAATAAGGGTGATTGCAATATTTCAACAAGTCAATTGAAATTTTCTTGCACGATTAGGGACAGTGGATGCCTAGAAAGATGTTTTTTTAAAATTAGTTTTAGGTTCCAGAGAGTAGATTCCTGAAAAAAAATGTGTTTGTTTTATGAAAAATGTGAGTGTGTTACTGCTAAAAAGTTGATTTAATTTTTATTTTTGGATAAGGGTGATTGCAATATTTCAACAAGTCAATTGAAATTTTCTTGCACGATTAGGGACAGTGGATGCCTAGAAAGATGTTTTTTTAAAATTAGTTTTAGGTTCCAGAGAGTAGATTCCTGAAAAAAATGTGTTTGTTTTATGAAAAATGTGAGTGTGTTACTGCTAAAAAGTTGATTTAAATATCGTTTTTGGATAAGGGTGATTGCAATATTTCAATAAGTTAATTGAAATTTTCTTGGAAGAATAGGGAGAGTGGATGCCTAGAAAGATGTTTTTTTTAATTAGTTTTAGGTTTCAGAGAGTAGATTCCTGAAAAAAATGTGTTTGTTTTATGAAAAATGTGAGGGTGTTACTGCTAAAAAGTTGATTTAAATTTCGTTTTTGAATAAGGGTGATTGCAATATTTCAACAAGTCAATTGAAATTTTCTTGCACGATTAGGGACAGTGGATGCCTAGAAAGATATTTTTTTTAAATTAGTTTTAGGTTTCAGAGAGTAGATTCCTGAAAAAAATGTGTTTGTTTTATGAAAAATGTGAGTGTGTTACTGCTAAAAAGTTGATTTAAATTTCGTTTTTGGATAAGGGTGATTGCAATATTTCAACAAGTTCATTGAAATTTTCTTGCACGATTAGGGACAGTGGATGCCTAGAAAGATGTTTTTTAAAATTAGCTTTAGGTTCCAGAGAGTAGATTCCTGAAAAAAATGTGTTTGTTTTATGAAAAATGTGAGTGTGTTACTGCTAAAAAGTTGATTTAAATTTCGTTTTTGGATAAGGGTGATTGCAATACTTCAACAAGTCAATTGAAATTTTCTTGCACGATTAGGGACAGTGGATGCATAGAAAGATTTCTTTTTTAAATTAGTATTAGGTTTCAGAGAGTAGATTCCTGAAAAAAATGTGTTTGTTTTATGAAAAATGTGAGGGTGTTACTGCTAAAAAGTTGATTTAAATTTCGTTTTTGAATAAGGGTGATTGCAATATTTCAACAAGTCAATTGAAATTTTCTTGCACGATTAGGGACAATGGATGCCTAGAAAGATGTTTTTTTTAAATTAGTTTTAGGTTCCAGAGAGTAGATTCCTGAAAAAAATGTGTTTGTTTTATGAAAAATGTGAGTGTGTTACTGCTAAAAAGTTGATTTAAATTTCATTTTTGGATAAGGGTGATTGCAATATTTCAACAAGTCAATTGAAATTTTCTTGCACGATTAGGGACAGTGGATGCCTAGAAAGATGTTTTTTTAAAATTAGTTTTAGGTTCCAGAGAGTAGATTCCTGAAAAAAATGTGTTTGTTTTATGAAAAATGTGAGTGTGTTACTGCTAAAAAGTTGATTTAAATATCGTTTTTGGATAAGGGTGATTGCAATATTTCAATAAGTTAATTGAAATTTTCTTGGAAGATTAGGGAGAGTGGATGCCTAGAAAGATGTTTTTTTTAATTAGTTTTAGGTTTCAGAGAGTAGATTCCTGAAAAAAATGTGTTTGTTTTATGAAAAATGTGAGGGTGTTACTGCTAAAAAGTTGATTTAAATTTCGTTTTTGAATAAGGGTGATTGCAATATTTCAACAAGTCAATTGAAATTTTCTTTCACGATTAGGGACAGTGGATGCCTAGAAAGATCTGTTTTTTTAAATTAGTTTTAGGTTCCAGAGAGTAGATTCCTGAAAAAAATGTGTTTGTTTTATGAAAAATGTGAGTGTGTTACTGCTAAAAAGTTGATTTAAATTTTATTTTTGGATAAGGGTGATTGCAATATTTCAACAAGTCAATTGAAATTTTCTTGCACGATTAGGGACAGTGGATGCCTAGAAAGATTTTTTTTTTAAATTAGTTTTAGGTTCCAGAGAGTAGATTCCTGAAAAAAATGTGTTTGTTTTATGAAAAATGTGAGTGTGTTACTGCAAAAAAGTTGATTTAAATATCGTTTTTGGATAAGGGTGATTGCAATATTTCAATAAGTTAATTGAAATTTTCTTGGAAGATTAGGGAGAGTGGATGCCTAGAAAGATGTTTTTTTAATTAGTTTTAGGTTTCAGAGAGTAGATTCCTGAAAAAAATGTGTTTGTTTTATGAAAAATGTGAGGGTGTTACTGCTAAAAAGTTGATTTAAATTTCGTTTTTGAATAAGGGTGATTGCAATATTTCAACAAGTCAATTGAAATTTTCTTGCACGATTAGGGACAGTGGATGCCTAGAAAGATCTTTTTTTAAAATTAGTTTTAGGTTCCAGAGAGTAGATTCCTGAAAAAAATGTGTTTGTTTTATGAAAAATGTGAGTGTGTTACTGCTAAAAAGTTGATTTAAATATCGTTTTTGGATAAGGGTGATTGCAATATTTCAATAAGTTAATTGAAATTTTCTTGGAAGATTAGGGAGAGTGGATGCCTAGAAAGATGTTTTTTTTTATTTAGTTTTAGGTTTCAGAGAGTAGATTCCTGAAAAAAATGTGTTTGTTTTATGAAAAATGTGAGGGTGTTACTGCTAAAAAGTTGATTTAAATTTCGTTTTTGAATAAGGGTGATTGCAATATTTCAACAAGTCAATTGAAATTTTCTTGCACGATTAGGGACAGTGGATGCCTAGAAAGATATTTTTTTTAAATTAGTTTTAGGTTTCAGAGAGTAGATTCCTGAAAAAAATGTGTTTGTTTTATGAAAAATGTGAGTGTGTTACTGCTAAAAAGTTGATTTAAATTTCGTTTTTGGATAAGGGTGATTGCAATATTTCAACAAGTTAATTGAAATTTTCTTGCACGATTAGGGACAGTGGATGCCTAGAAAGATGTTTTTTAAAATTAGCTTTAGGTTCCAGAGAGTAGATTCCTGAAAAAAATGTGTTTGTTTTATGAAAAATGTGAGTGTGTTACTGCTAAAAAGTTGATTTAAATTTCGTTTTTGGATAAGGGTGATTGCAATACTTCAACAAGTCAATTGAAATTTTCTTGCACGATTAGGGACAGTGGATGCATAGAAAGATTTCTTTTTTAAATTAGTATTAGGTTTCAGAGAGTAGATTCCTGAAAAAAATGTGTTTGTTTTATGAAAAATGTGAGGGTGTTACTGCTAAAAAGTTGATTTAAATTTCGTTTTTGAATAAGGGTGATTGCAATATTTCAACAAGTCAATTGAAATTGTCTTGCACGATTAGGGACAGTGGATGCCTAGAAAGATTTTTTTTTAAATTAGTTTTAGGTTCCAGAGAGTAGATTCCTGAAAAAAATGTGTTTGTTTTATGAAAAATGTGAGTGTGTTACTGCTAAAAAGTTGATTTAAATTTCATTTTTGGATAAGGGTGATTGCAATATTTCAACAAGTCAATTGAAATTTTCTTGCACGATTAGGGACAGTGGATGCCTAGAAAGATGTTTTTTTTAAATTAGTTTTAGGTTCCAGAGAGTAGATTCCTGAAAAAAATGTGTTTGTTTTATGAAAAATGTGAGTGTGTTACTGCTAAAAAGTTGATTTAAATTTCGTTTTTGGATAAGGGTGATTGCAATACTTCAACGAGTCAATTGAAATTTTCTTGCACGATTAGGGACAGTGGATGCATAGAAAGATTTCTTTTTTAAATTAGTATTAGGTTTCAGAGAGTAGATTCCTGAAAAAAATGTGTTTGTTTTATGAAAAATGTGAGGGTGTTACTGCTAAAAAGTTGATTTAAATTTCGTTTTTGAATAAGGGTGATTGCAATATTTCAACAAGTCAATTGAAATTTTCTTGCACGATTAGGGACAGTGGATGCCTAGAAAGACTTTTTTTAAAATTAGTTTTAGGTTCTAGAGAGTAGATTCCTGAAAAAAATGTGTTTGTTTTATGAAAAATGTGAGTGTGTTACTGCTAAAAAGTTGATTTCAATTTCATTTTTGGATAAGGGTGATTGCAATATTTCAACAAGTCAATTGAAATTTTCTTGCACTATTAGGGACAGTGGATGCCTAGAAAGATATTTTTTTAAAATTAGTTTTAGGTTTCAGAGAGTAGATTCCTGAAAAAAATGTGTTTGTTTTATGAAAAATGTGAGTGTGTTACTGCTAAAAAGTTGATTTCAATTTCGTTTTTGGATAAGGGTGATTGCAATATTTCAACAAGTCAATTGAAATTTTCTTGCACGATTAGGGACAGTGGATGCCTAGAAAGATGTTTTTTTAAAATTAGTTTTAGGTTCCAGAGAGTAGATTCCTGAAAAAAATGTGTTTGTTTTATGAAAAATGTGAGTGTGTTACTGCTAAAAAGTTGATTTAAATTTCGTTTTTGGATAAGGGTGATTGCAATACTTCAACGAGTCAATTGAAATTTTCTTGCACGATTAGGGACAGTGGATGCATAGAAAGATTTCTTTTTTAAATTAGTATTAGGTTTCAGAGAGTAGATTCCTGAAAAAAATGTGTTTGTTTTATGAAAAATGTGAGGGTGTTACTGCTAAAAAGTTGATTTAAATTTCGTTTTTGAATAAGGGTGATTGCAATATTTCAACAAGTCAATTGAAATTTTCTTGCACGATTAGGGACAGTGGATGCCTAGAAAGATTTTTTTTTAAATTAGTTTTAGGTTCCAGAGAGTAGATTCCTGAAAAAAATGTGTTTGTTTTATGAAAAATGTGAGTGTGTTACTGCTAAAAAGTTGATTTAAATTTCATTTTTGGATAAGGGTGATTGCAATATTTCAACAAGTCAATTGAAATTTTCTTGCACTATTAGGGACAGTGGATGCCTAGAAAGATATTTTTTTAAAATTAGTTTTAGGTTTCAGAGAGTAGATTCCTGAAAAAAATGTGTTTGTTTTATGAAAAATGTGAGTGTGTTACTGCTAAAAAGTTGATTTAAATTTCGTTTTTGGATAAGGGTGATTGCAATATTTCAACAAGTCAATTGAAATTTTCTTGCACGATTAGGGACAGTGGATGCCTAGAAAGATGTTTTTTTTAAATTAGTTTTAGGTTCCAGAGAGTAGATTCCTGAAAAAAATGTGTTTGTTTTATGAAAAATGTGAGTGTGTTACTGCTAAAAAGTTGATTTAAATTTCGTTTTTGGATAAGGGTGATTGCAATACTTCAACAAGTCAATTGAAATTTTCTTGCACGATTAGGGACAGTGGATGCATAGAAAGATTTCTTTTTTAAATTAGTATTAGGTTTCAGAGAGTAGATTCCTGAAAAAAATGTGTTTGTTTTATGAAAAATGTGAGGGTGTTACTGCTAAAAAGTTGATTTAAATTTCGTTTTTGAATAAGGGTGATTGCAATATTTCAACAAGTCAATTGAAATTTTCTTGCACGATTAGGGACAGTGGATGCCTAGAAAGATGTTTTTTTAAAATTAGTTTTAGGTTCCAGAGAGTAGATTCCTGAAAAAAATGTGTTTGTTTTATGAAAAATGTGAGTGTGTTACTGCTAAAAAGTTGATTTAAATTTCATTTTTGGATAAGGGTGATTGCAATATTTCAACAAGTCAATTGAAATTTTCTTGCACGATAAGGGACAGTGGATGCCTAGAAAGATGTTTTTTTAAATTAGTTTTAGGTTCCAGAGAGTAGATTCCTGAAAAAAATGTGTTTGTTTTATGAAAAATGTGAGTGTGTTACTGCTAAAAAGTTGATTTAAATATCGTTTTTGGATAAGGGTGATTGCAATATTTCAATAAGTTAATTGAAATTTTCTTGGAAGATTAGGGAGAGTGGATGCCTAGAAAGATGTTTTTTTAATTAGTTTTAGGTTTCAGAGAGTAGATTCCTGAAAAAAATGTGTTTGTTTTATGAAAAATGTGAGGGTGTTACTGCTAAAAAGTTGATTTAAATTTCGTTTTTGAATAAGGGTGATTGCAATATTTCAACAAGTCAATTGAAATTTTCTTGCACGATTAGGGACAGTGGATGCCTAGAAAGATATTTTTTTTAAATTAGTTTTAGGTTTCAGAGAGTAGATTCCTGAAAAAAATGTGTTTGTTTTATGAAAAATGTGAGTGTGTTACTGCTAAAAAGTTGATTTAAATTTCGTTTTTGGATAAGGGTGATTGCAATATTTCAACAAGTTAATTGAAATTTTCTTGCACGATTAGGGACAGTGGATGCCTAAAAAGATGTTTTTTTAAAATTAGTTTTAGGTTCCAGAGAGTAGATTCCTGAAAAAAATGTGTTTGTTTTATGAAAAATGTGAGTGTGTTACTGCTAAAAAGTTGATTTAAATTTCGTTTTTGGATAAGGGTGATTGCAATACTTCAACAAGTCAATTGAAATTTTCTTGCACGATTAGGGACAGTGGATGCATAGAAAGATTTCTTTTTTAAATTAGTATTAGGTTTCAGAGAGTAGATTCCTGAAAAAAATGTGTTTGTTTTATGAAAAATGTGAGGGTGTTACTGCTAAAAAGTTGATTTAAATTTCGTTTTTGAATAAGGGTGATTGCAATATTTCAACAAGTCAATTGAAATTTTCTTGCACGATTAGGGACAGTGGATGCCTAGAAAGATATTTTTTTTAAATTAGTTTTAGGTTTCAGAGAGTAGATTCCTGAAAAAAATGTGTTTGTTTTATGAAAAATGTGAGTGTGTTACTGCTAAAAAGTTGATTTAAATTTCGTTTTTGGATAAGGGTGATTGCAATATTTCAACAAGTCAATTGAAATTTTCTTGCACGATTAGGGACAGTGGATGCCTAGAAAGATGTTTTTTTAAAATTAGTTTTAGGTTCCAGAGAGTAGATTCCTGAAAAAAAATGTGTTTGTTTTATGAAAAATGTGAGTGTGTTACTGCTAAAAAGTTGATTTAATTTTTATTTTTGGATAAGGGTGATTGCAATATTTCAACAAGTCAATTGAAATTTTCTTGCACGATTAGGGACAGTGGATGCCTAGAAAGATGTTTTTTTAAAATTAGTTTTAGGTTCCAGAGAGTAGATTCCTGAAAAAAATGTGTTTGTTTTATGAAAAATGTGAGTGTGTTACTGCTAAAAAGTTGATTTAAATATCGTTTTTGGATAAGGGTGATTGCAATATTTCAATAAGTTAATTGAAATTTTCTTGGAAGAATAGGGAGAGTGGATGCCTAGAAAGATGTTTTTTTTAATTAGTTTTAGGTTTCAGAGAGTAGATTCCTGAAAAAAATGTGTTTGTTTTATGAAAAATGTGAGGGTGTTACTGCTAAAAAGTTGATTTAAATTTCGTTTTTGAATAAGGGTGATTGCAATATTTCAACAAGTCAATTGAAATTTTCTTGCACGATTAGGGACAGTGGATGCCTAGAAAGATATTTTTTTTAAATTAGTTTTAGGTTTCAGAGAGTAGATTCCTGAAAAAAATGTGTTTGTTTTATGAAAAATGTGAGTGTGTTACTGCTAAAAAGTTGATTTAAATTTCGTTTTTGGATAAGGGTGATTGCAATATTTCAACAAGTTCATTGAAATTTTCTTGCACGATTAGGGACAGTGGATGCCTAGAAAGATGTTTTTTAAAATTAGCTTTAGGTTCCAGAGAGTAGATTCCTGAAAAAAATGTGTTTGTTTTATGAAAAATGTGAGTGTGTTACTGCTAAAAAGTTGATTTAAATTTCGTTTTTGGATAAGGGTGATTGCAATACTTCAACAAGTCAATTGAAATTTTCTTGCACGATTAGGGACAGTGGATGCATAGAAAGATTTCTTTTTTAAATTAGTATTAGGTTTCAGAGAGTAGATTCCTGAAAAAAATGTGTTTGTTTTATGAAAAATGTGAGGGTGTTACTGCTAAAAAGTTGATTTAAATTTCGTTTTTGAATAAGGGTGATTGCAATATTTCAACAAGTCAATTGAAATTTTCTTGCACGATTAGGGACAATGGATGCCTAGAAAGATTTTTTTTTAAATTAGTTTTAGGTTTCAGAGAGTAGATTCCTGAAAAAAATGTGTTTGTTTTATGAAAAATGTGAGGGTGTTACTGCTAAAAAGTTGATTTAAATTTCGTTTTTGAATAAGGGTGATTGCAATATTTCAACAAGTCAATTGAAATTTTCTTTCACGATTAGGGACAGTGGATGCCTAGAAAGATCTGTTTTTTTAAATTAGTTTTAGGTTCCAGAGAGTAGATTCCTGAAAAAAATGTGTTTGTTTTATGAAAAATGTGAGTGTGTTACTGCTAAAAAGTTGATTTAAATTTTATTTTTGGATAAGGGTGATTGCAATATTTCAACAAGTCAATTGAAATTTTCTTGCACGATTAGGGACAGTGGATGCCTAGAAAGATTTTTTTTTTAAATTAGTTTTAGGTTCCAGAGAGTAGATTCCTGAAAAAAATGTGTTTGTTTTATGAAAAATGTGAGTGTGTTACTGCAAAAAAGTTGATTTAAATATCGTTTTTGGATAAGGGTGATTGCAATATTTCAATAAGTTAATTGAAATTTTCTTGGAAGATTAGGGAGAGTGGATGCCTAGAAAGATGTTTTTTTAATTAGTTTTAGGTTTCAGAGAGTAGATTCCTGAAAAAAATGTGTTTGTTTTATGAAAAATGTGAGGGTGTTACTGCTAAAAAGTTGATTTAAATTTCGTTTTTGAATAAGGGTGATTGCAATATTTCAACAAGTCAATTGAAATTTTCTTGCACGATTAGGGACAGTGGATGCCTAGAAAGATCTTTTTTTAAAATTAGTTTTAGGTTCCAGAGAGTAGATTCCTGAAAAAAATGTGTTTGTTTTATGAAAAATGTGAGTGTGTTACTGCTAAAAAGTTGATTTAAATATCGTTTTTGGATAAGGGTGATTGCAATATTTCAATAAGTTAATTGAAATTTTCTTGGAAGATTAGGGAGAGTGGATGCCTAGAAAGATGTTTTTTTTTATTTAGTTTTAGGTTTCAGAGAGTAGATTCCTGAAAAAAATGTGTTTGTTTTATGAAAAATGTGAGGGTGTTACTGCTAAAAAGTTGATTTAAATTTCGTTTTTGAATAAGGGTGATTGCAATATTTCAACAAGTCAATTGAAATTTTCTTGCACGATTAGGGACAGTGGATGCCTAGAAAGATATTTTTTTTAAATTAGTTTTAGGTTTCAGAGAGTAGATTCCTGAAAAAAATGTGTTTGTTTTATGAAAAATGTGAGTGTGTTACTGCTAAAAAGTTGATTTAAATTTCGTTTTTGGATAAGGGTGATTGCAATATTTCAACAAGTTAATTGAAATTTTCTTGCACGATTAGGGACAGTGGATGCCTAGAAAGATGTTTTTTAAAATTAGCTTTAGGTTCCAGAGAGTAGATTCCTGAAAAAAATGTGTTTGTTTTATGAAAAATGTGAGTGTGTTACTGCTAAAAAGTTGATTTAAATTTCGTTTTTGGATAAGGGTGATTGCAATACTTCAACAAGTCAATTGAAATTTTCTTGCACGATTAGGGACAGTGGATGCATAGAAAGATTTCTTTTTTAAATTAGTATTAGGTTTCAGAGAGTAGATTCCTGAAAAAAATGTGTTTGTTTTATGAAAAATGTGAGGGTGTTACTGCTAAAAAGTTGATTTAAATTTCGTTTTTGAATAAGGGTGATTGCAATATTTCAACAAGTCAATTGAAATTGTCTTGCACGATTAGGGACAGTGGATGCCTAGAAAGATTTTTTTTTAAATTAGTTTTAGGTTCCAGAGAGTAGATTCCTGAAAAAAATGTGTTTGTTTTATGAAAAATGTGAGTGTGTTACTGCTAAAAAGTTGATTTAAATTTCATTTTTGGATAAGGGTGATTGCAATATTTCAACAAGTCAATTGAAATTTTCTTGCACGATTAGGGACAGTGGATGCCTAGAAAGATGTTTTTTTTAAATTAGTTTTAGGTTCCAGAGAGTAGATTCCTGAAAAAAATGTGTTTGTTTTATGAAAAATGTGAGTGTGTTACTGCTAAAAAGTTGATTTAAATTTCGTTTTTGGATAAGGGTGATTGCAATACTTCAACGAGTCAATTGAAATTTTCTTGCACGATTAGGGACAGTGGATGCATAGAAAGATTTCTTTTTTAAATTAGTATTAGGTTTCAGAGAGTAGATTCCTGAAAAAAATGTGTTTGTTTTATGAAAAATGTGAGGGTGTTACTGCTAAAAAGTTGATTTAAATTTCGTTTTTGAATAAGGGTGATTGCAATATTTCAACAAGTCAATTGAAATTTTCTTGCACGATTAGGGACAGTGGATGCCTAGAAAGACTTTTTTTAAAATTAGTTTTAGGTTCTAGAGAGTAGATTCCTGAAAAAAATGTGTTTGTTTTATGAAAAATGTGAGTGTGTTACTGCTAAAAAGTTGATTTCAATTTCATTTTTGGATAAGGGTGATTGCAATATTTCAACAAGTCAATTGAAATTTTCTTGCACTATTAGGGACAGTGGATGCCTAGAAAGATATTTTTTTTAAATTAGTTTTAGGTTTCAGAGAGTAGATTCCTGAAAAAAATGTGTTTGTTTTATGAAAAATGTGAGTGTGTTACTGCTAAAAAGTTGATTTCAATTTCGTTTTTGGATAAGGGTGATTGCAATATTTCAACAAGTCAATTGAAATTTTCTTGCACGATTAGGGACAGTGGATGCCTAGAAAGATGTTTTTTTAAAATTAGTTTTAGGTTCCAGAGAGTAGATTCCTGAAAAAAATGTGTTTGTTTTATGAAAAATGTGAGTGTGTTACTGCTAAAAAGTTGATTTAAATTTCGTTTTTGGATAAGGGTGATTGCAATACTTCAACGAGTCAATTGAAATTTTCTTGCACGATTAGGGACAGTGGATGCATAGAAAGATTTCTTTTTTAAATTAGTATTAGGTTTCAGAGAGTAGATTCCTGAAAAAAATGTGTTTGTTTTATGAAAAATGTGAGGGTGTTACTGCTAAAAAGTTGATTTAAATTTCGTTTTTGAATAAGGGTGATTGCAATATTTCAACAAGTCAATTGAAATTTTCTTGCACGATTAGGGACAGTGGATGCCTAGAAAGATTTTTTTTTAAATTAGTTTTAGGTTCCAGAGAGTAGATTCCTGAAAAAAATGTGTTTGTTTTATGAAAAATGTGAGTGTGTTACTGCTAAAAAGTTGATTTAAATTTCATTTTTGGATAAGGGTGATTGCAATATTTCAACAAGTCAATTGAAATTTTCTTGCACTATTAGGGACAGTGGATGCCTAGAAAGATATTTTTTTAAAATTAGTTTTAGGTTTCAGAGAGTAGATTCCTGAAAAAAATGTGTTTGTTTTATGAAAAATGTGAGTGTGTTACTGCTAAAAAGTTGATTTAAATTTCGTTTTTGGATAAGGGTGATTGCAATATTTCAACAAGTCAATTGAAATTTTCTTGCACGATTAGGGACAGTGGATGCCTAGAAAGATGTTTTTTTTAAATTAGTTTTAGGTTCCAGAGAGTAGATTCCTGAAAAAAATGTGTTTGTTTTATGAAAAATGTGAGTGTGTTACTGCTAAAAAGTTGATTTAAATTTCGTTTTTGGATAAGGGTGATTGCAATACTTCAACAAGTCAATTGAAATTTTCTTGCACGATTAGGGACAGTGGATGCATAGAAAGATTTCTTTTTTAAATTAGTATTAGGTTTCAGAGAGTAGATTCCTGAAAAAAATGTGTTTGTTTTATGAAAAATGTGAGGGTGTTACTGCTAAAAAGTTGATTTAAATTTCGTTTTTGAATAAGGGTGATTGCAATATTTCAACAAGTCAATTGAAATTTTCTTGCACGATTAGGGACAGTGGATGCCTAGAAAGATGTTTTTTTAAAATTAGTTTTAGGTTCCAGAGAGTAGATTCCTGAAAAAAATGTGTTTGTTTTATGAAAAATGTGAGTGTGTTACTGCTAAAAAGTTGATTTAAATTTCATTTTTGGATAAGGGTGATTGCAATATTTCAACAAGTCAATTGAAATTTTCTTGCACGATAAGGGACAGTGGATGCCTAGAAAGATGTTTTTTTAAATTAGTTTTAGGTTCCAGAGAGTAGATTCCTGAAAAAAATGTGTTTGTTTTATGAAAAATGTGAGTGTGTTACTGCTAAAAAGTTGATTTAAATATCGTTTTTGGATAAGGGTGATTGCAATATTTCAATAAGTTAATTGAAATTTTCTTGGAAGATTAGGGAGAGTGGATGCCTAGAAAGATGTTTTTTTAATTAGTTTTAGGTTTCAGAGAGTAGATTCCTGAAAAAAATGTGTTTGTTTTATGAAAAATGTGAGGGTGTTACTGCTAAAAAGTTGATTTAAATTTCGTTTTTGAATAAGGGTGATTGCAATATTTCAACAAGTCAATTGAAATTTTCTTGCACGATTAGGGACAGTGGATGCCTAGAAAGATATTTTTTTTAAATTAGTTTTAGGTTTCAGAGAGTAGATTCCTGAAAAAAATGTGTTTGTTTTATGAAAAATGTGAGTGTGTTACTGCTAAAAAGTTGATTTAAATTTCGTTTTTGGATAAGGGTGATTGCAATATTTCAACAAGTTAATTGAAATTTTCTTGCACGATTAGGGACAGTGGATGCCTAAAAAGATGTTTTTTTAAAATTAGTTTTAGGTTCCAGAGAGTAGATTCCTGAAAAAAATGTGTTTGTTTTATGAAAAATGTGAGTGTGTTACTGCTAAAAAGTTGATTTAAATTTCGTTTTTGGATAAGGGTGATTGCAATACTTCAACAAGTCAATTGAAATTTTCTTGCACGATTAGGGACAGTGGATGCATAGAAAGATTTCTTTTTTAAATTAGTATTAGGTTTCAGAGAGTAGATTCCTGAAAAAAATGTGTTTGTTTTATGAAAAATGTGAGGGTGTTACTGCTAAAAAGTTGATTTAAATTTCGTTTTTGAATAAGGGTGATTGCAATATTTCAACAAGTCAATTGAAATTTTCTTGCACGATTAGGGACAGTGGATGCCTAGAAAGATATTTTTTTTAAATTAGTTTTAGGTTTCAGAGAGTAGATTCCTGAAAAAAATGTGTTTGTTTTATGAAAAATGTGAGTGTGTTACTGCTAAAAAGTTGATTTAAATTTCGTTTTTGGATAAGGGTGATTGCAATATTTCAACAAGTCAATTGAAATTTTCTTGCACGATTAGGGACAGTGGATGCCTAGAAAGATGTTTTTTTAAAATTAGTTTTAGGTTCCAGAGAGTAGATTCCTGAAAAAAAATGTGTTTGTTTTATGAAAAATGTGAGTGTGTTACTGCTAAAAAGTTGATTTAATTTTTATTTTTGGATAAGGGTGATTGCAATATTTCAACAAGTCAATTGAAATTTTCTTGCACGATTAGGGACAGTGGATGCCTAGAAAGATGTTTTTTTAAAATTAGTTTTAGGTTCCAGAGAGTAGATTCCTGAAAAAAATGTGTTTGTTTTATGAAAAATGTGAGTGTGTTACTGCTAAAAAGTTGATTTAAATATCGTTTTTGGATAAGGGTGATTGCAATATTTCAATAAGTTAATTGAAATTTTCTTGGAAGAATAGGGAGAGTGGATGCCTAGAAAGATGTTTTTTTTAATTAGTTTTAGGTTTCAGAGAGTAGATTCCTGAAAAAAATGTGTTTGTTTTATGAAAAATGTGAGGGTGTTACTGCTAAAAAGTTGATTTAAATTTCGTTTTTGAATAAGGGTGATTGCAATATTTCAACAAGTCAATTGAAATTTTCTTGCACGATTAGGGACAGTGGATGCCTAGAAAGATATTTTTTTTAAATTAGTTTTAGGTTTCAGAGAGTAGATTCCTGAAAAAAATGTGTTTGTTTTATGAAAAATGTGAGTGTGTTACTGCTAAAAAGTTGATTTAAATTTCGTTTTTGGATAAGGGTGATTGCAATATTTCAACAAGTTCATTGAAATTTTCTTGCACGATTAGGGACAGTGGATGCCTAGAAAGATGTTTTTTAAAATTAGCTTTAGGTTCCAGAGAGTAGATTCCTGAAAAAAATGTGTTTGTTTTATGAAAAATGTGAGTGTGTTACTGCTAAAAAGTTGATTTAAATTTCGTTTTTGGATAAGGGTGATTGCAATACTTCAACAAGTCAATTGAAATTTTCTTGCACGATTAGGGACAGTGGATGCATAGAAAGATTTCTTTTTTAAATTAGTATTAGGTTTCAGAGAGTAGATTCCTGAAAAAAATGTGTTTGTTTTATGAAAAATGTGAGGGTGTTACTGCTAAAAAGTTGATTTAAATTTCGTTTTTGAATAAGGGTGATTGCAATATTTCAACAAGTCAATTGAAATTTTCTTGCACGATTAGGGACAATGGATGCCTAGAAAGATGTTTTTTTTAAATTAGTTTTAGGTTTCAGAGAGTAGATTCCTGAAAAAAATGTGTTTGTTTTATGAAAAATGTGAGGGTGTTACTGCTAAAAAGTTGATTTAAATTTCGTTTTTGAATAAGGGTGATTGCAATATTTCAACAAGTCAATTGAAATTTTCTTTCACGATTAGGGACAGTGGATGCCTAGAAAGATCTGTTTTTTTAAATTAGTTTTAGGTTCCAGAGAGTAGATTCCTGAAAAAAATGTGTTTGTTTTATGAAAAATGTGAGTGTGTTACTGCTAAAAAGTTGATTTAAATTTTATTTTTGGATAAGGGTGATTGCAATATTTCAACAAGTCAATTGAAATTTTCTTGCACGATTAGGGACAGTGGATGCCTAGAAAGATTTTTTTTTTAAATTAGTTTTAGGTTCCAGAGAGTAGATTCCTGAAAAAAATGTGTTTGTTTTATGAAAAATGTGAGTGTGTTACTGCAAAAAAGTTGATTTAAATATCGTTTTTGGATAAGGGTGATTGCAATATTTCAATAAGTTAATTGAAATTTTCTTGGAAGATTAGGGAGAGTGGATGCCTAGAAAGATGTTTTTTTAATTAGTTTTAGGTTTCAGAGAGTAGATTCCTGAAAAAAATGTGTTTGTTTTAAGAAAAATGTGAGGGTGTTACTGCTAAAAAGTTGATTTAAATTTCGTTTTTGAATAAGGGTGATTGCAATATTTCAACAAGTCAATTGAAATTTTCTTGCACGATTAGGGACAGTGGATGCCTAGAAAGATCTTTTTTTAAAATTAGTTTTAGGTTCCAGAGAGTAGATTCCTGAAAAAAATGTGTTTGTTTTATGAAAAATGTGAGTGTGTTACTGCTAAAAAGTTGATTTAAATATCGTTTTTGGATAAGGGTGATTGTAATATTTCAATAAGTTAATTGAAATTTTCTTGGAAGATTAGGGAGAGTGGATGCCTAGAAAGATGTTTTTTTTTATTTAGTTTTAGGTTTCAGAGAGTAGATTCCTGAAAAAAATGTGTTTGTTTTATGAAAAATGTGAGGGTGTTACTGCTAAAAAGTTGATTTAAATTTCGTTTTTGAATAAGGGTGATTGCAATATTTCAACAAGTCAATTGAAATTTTCTTGCACGATTAGGGACAGTGGATGCCTAGAAAGATATTTTTTTTAAATTAGTTTTAGGTTTCAGAGAGTAGATTCCTGAAAAAAATGTGTTTGTTTTATGAAAAATGTGAGTGTGTTACTGCTAAAAAGTTGATTTAAATTTCGTTTTTGGATAAGGGTGATTGCAATATTTCAACAAGTTAATTGAAATTTTCTTGCACGATTAGGGACAGTGGATGCCTAGAAAGATGTTTTTTAAAATTAGCTTTAGGTTCCAGAGAGTAGATTCCTGAAAAAAATGTGTTTGTTTTATGAAAAATGTGAGTGTGTTACTGCTAAAAAGTTGATTTAAATTTCGTTTTTGGATAAGGGTGATTGCAATACTTCAACAAGTCAATTGAAATTTTCTTGCACGATTAGGGACAGTGGATGCATAGAAAGATTTCTTTTTTAAATTAGTATTAGGTTTCAGAGAGTAGATTCCTGAAAAAAATGTGTTTGTTTTATGAAAAATGTGAGGGTGTTACTGCTAAAAAGTTGATTTAAATTTCGTTTTTGAATAAGGGTGATTGCAATATTTCAACAAGTCAATTGAAATTGTCTTGCACGATTAGGGACAGTGGATGCCTAGAAAGATTTTTTTTTAAATTAGTTTTAGGTTCCAGAGAGTAGATTCCTGAAAAAAATGTGTTTGTTTTATGAAAAATGTGAGTGTGTTACTGCTAAAAAGTTGATTTAAATTTCATTTTTGGATAAGGGTGATTGCAATATTTCAACAAGTCAATTGAAATTTTCTTGCACGATTAGGGACAGTGGATGCCTAGAAAGATGTTTTTTTTAAATTAGTTTTAGGTTCCAGAGAGTAGATTCCTGAAAAAAATGTGTTTGTTTTATGAAAAATGTGAGTGTGTTACTGCTAAAAAGTTGATTTAAATTTCGTTTTTGGATAAGGGTGATTGCAATACTTCAACGAGTCAATTGAAATTTTCTTGCACGATTAGGGACAGTGGATGCATAGAAAGATTTCTTTTTTAAATTAGTATTAGGTTTCAGAGAGTAGATTCCTGAAAAAAATGTGTTTGTTTTATGAAAAATGTGAGGGTGTTACTGCTAAAAAGTTGATTTAAATTTCGTTTTTGAATAAGGGTGATTGCAATATTTCAACAAGTCAATTGAAATTTTCTTGCACGATTAGGGACAGTGGATGCCTAGAAAGACTTTTTTTAAAATTAGTTTTAGGTTCTAGAGAGTAGATTCCTGAAAAAAATGTGTTTGTTTTATGAAAAATGTGAGTGTGTTACTGCTAAAAAGTTGATTTCAATTTCATTTTTGGATAAGGGTGATTGCAATATTTCAACAAGTCAATTGAAATTTTCTTGCACTATTAGGGACAGTGGATGCCTAGAAAGATATTTTTTTAAAATTAGTTTTAGGTTTCAGAGAGTAGATTCCTGAAAAAAATGTGTTTGTTTTATGAAAAATGTGAGTGTGTTACTGCTAAAAAGTTGATTTCAATTTCGTTTTTGGATAAGGGTGATTGCAATATTTCAACAAGTCAATTGAAATTTTCTTGCACGATTAGGGACAGTGGATGCCTAGAAAGATGTTTTTTTAAAATTAGTTTTAGGTTCCAGAGAGTAGATTCCTGAAAAAAATGTGTTTGTTTTATGAAAAATGTGAGTGTGTTACTGCTAAAAAGTTGATTTAAATTTCGTTTTTGGATAAGGGTGATTGCAATACTTCAACGAGTCAATTGAAATTTTCTTGCACGATTAGGGACAGTGGATGCATAGAAAGATTTCTTTTTTAAATTAGTATTAGGTTTCAGAGAGTAGATTCCTGAAAAAAATGTGTTTGTTTTATGAAAAATGTGAGGGTGTTACTGCTAAAAAGTTGATTTAAATTTCGTTTTTGAATAAGGGTGATTGCAATATTTCAACAAGTCAATTGAAATTTTCTTGCACGATTAGGGACAGTGGATGCCTAGAAAGATTTTTTTTTAAATTAGTTTTAGGTTCCAGAGAGTAGATTCCTGAAAAAAATGTGTTTGTTTTATGAAAAATGTGAGTGTGTTACTGCTAAAAAGTTGATTTAAATTTCATTTTTGGATAAGGGTGATTGCAATATTTCAACAAGTCAATTGAAATTTTCTTGCACTATTAGGGACAGTGGATGCCTAGAAAGATATTTTTTTAAAATTAGTTTTAGGTTTCAGAGAGTAGATTCCTGAAAAAAATGTGTTTGTTTTATGAAAAATGTGAGTGTGTTACTGCTAAAAAGTTGATTTAAATTTCGTTTTTGGATAAGGGTGATTGCAATATTTCAACAAGTCAATTGAAATTTTCTTGCACGATTAGGGACAGTGGATGCCTAGAAAGATGTTTTTTTTAAATTAGTTTTAGGTTCCAGAGAGTAGATTCCTGAAAAAAATGTGTTTGTTTTATGAAAAATGTGAGTGTGTTACTGCTAAAAAGTTGATTTAAATTTCGTTTTTGGATAAGGGTGATTGCAATACTTCAACAAGTCAATTGAAATTTTCTTGCACGATTAGGGACAGTGGATGCATAGAAAGATTTCTTTTTTAAATTAGTATTAGGTTTCAGAGAGTAGATTCCTGAAAAAAATGTGTTTGTTTTATGAAAAATGTGAGGGTGTTACTGCTAAAAAGTTGATTTAAATTTCGTTTTTGAATAAGGGTGATTGCAATATTTCAACAAGTCAATTGAAATTTTCTTGCACGATTAGGGACAGTGGATGCCTAGAAAGATGTTTTTTTAAAATTAGTTTTAGGTTCCAGAGAGTAGATTCCTGAAAAAAATGTGTTTGTTTTATGAAAAATGTGAGTGTGTTACTGCTAAAAAGTTGATTTAAATTTCATTTTTGGATAAGGGTGATTGCAATATTTCAACAAGTCAATTGAAATTTTCTTGCACGATAAGGGACAGTGGATGCCTAGAAAGATGTTTTTTTAAATTAGTTTTAGGTTCCAGAGAGTAGATTCCTGAAAAAAATGTGTTTGTTTTATGAAAAATGTGAGTGTGTTACTGCTAAAAAGTTGATTTAAATATCGTTTTTGGATAAGGGTGATTGCAATATTTCAATAAGTTAATTGAAATTTTCTTGGAAGATTAGGGAGAGTGGATGCCTAGAAAGATGTTTTTTTAATTAGTTTTAGGTTTCAGAGAGTAGATTCCTGAAAAAAATGTGTTTGTTTTATGAAAAATGTGAGGGTGTTACTGCTAAAAAGTTGATTTAAATTTCGTTTTTGAATAAGGGTGATTGCAATATTTCAACAAGTCAATTGAAATTTTCTTGCACGATTAGGGACAGTGGATGCCTAGAAAGATATTTTTTTTAAATTAGTTTTAGGTTTCAGAGAGTAGATTCCTGAAAAAAATGTGTTTGTTTTATGAAAAATGTGAGTGTGTTACTGCTAAAAAGTTGATTTAAATTTCGTTTTTGGATAAGGGTGATTGCAATATTTCAACAAGTTAATTGAAATTTTCTTGCACGATTAGGGACAGTGGATGCCTAAAAAGATGTTTTTTTAAAATTAGTTTTAGGTTCCAGAGAGTAGATTCCTGAAAAAAATGTGTTTGTTTTATGAAAAATGTGAGTGTGTTACTGCTAAAAAGTTGATTTAAATTTCGTTTTTGGATAAGGGTGATTGCAATACTTCAACAAGTCAATTGAAATTTTCTTGCACGATTAGGGACAGTGGATGCATAGAAAGATTTCTTTTTTAAATTAGTATTAGGTTTCAGAGAGTAGATTCCTGAAAAAAATGTGTTTGTTTTATGAAAAATGTGAGGGTGTTACTGCTAAAAAGTTGATTTAAATTTCGTTTTTGAATAAGGGTGATTGCAATATTTCAACAAGTCAATTGAAATTTTCTTGCACGATTAGGGACAGTGGATGCCTAGAAAGATATTTTTTTTAAATTAGTTTTAGGTTTCAGAGAGTAGATTCCTGAAAAAAATGTGTTTGTTTTATGAAAAATGTGAGTGTGTTACTGCTAAAAAGTTGATTTAAATTTCGTTTTTGGATAAGGGTGATTGCAATATTTCAACAAGTCAATTGAAATTTTCTTGCACGATTAGGGACAGTGGATGCCTAGAAAGATGTTTTTTTAAAATTAGTTTTAGGTTCCAGAGAGTAGATTCCTGAAAAAAAATGTGTTTGTTTTATGAAAAATGTGAGTGTGTTACTGCTAAAAAGTTGATTTAATTTTTATTTTTGGATAAGGGTGATTGCAATATTTCAACAAGTCAATTGAAATTTTCTTGCACGATTAGGGACAGTGGATGCCTAGAAAGATGTTTTTTTTAAATTAGTTTTAGGTTCCAGAGAGTAGATTCCTGAAAAAAATGTGTTTGTTTTATGAAAAATGTGAGTGTGTTACTGCTAAAAAGTTGATTTAAATATCGTTTTTGGATAAGGGTGATTGCAATATTTCAATAAGTTAATTGAAATTTTCTTGGAAGAATAGGGAGAGTGGATGCCTAGAAAGATGTTTTTTTTAATTAGTTTTAGGTTTCAGAGAGTAGATTCCTGAAAAAAATGTGTTTGTTTTATGAAAAATGTGAGGGTGTTACTGCTAAAAAGTTGATTTAAATTTCGTTTTTGAATAAGGGTGATTGCAATATTTCAACAAGTCAATTGAAATTTTCTTGCACGATTAGGGACAGTGGATGCCTAGAAAGATATTTTTTTTAAATTAGTTTTAGGTTTCAGAGAGTAGATTCCTGAAAAAAATGTGTTTGTTTTATGAAAAATGTGAGTGTGTTACTGCTAAAAAGTTGATTTAAATTTCGTTTTTGGATAAGGGTGATTGCAATATTTCAACAAGTTCATTGAAATTTTCTTGCACGATTAGGGACAGTGGATGCCTAGAAAGATGTTTTTTAAAATTAGCTTTAGGTTCCAGAGAGTAGATTCCTGAAAAAAATGTGTTTGTTTTATGAAAAATGTGAGTGTGTTACTGCTAAAAAGTTGATTTAAATTTCGTTTTTGGATAAGGGTGATTGCAATACTTCAACAAGTCAATTGAAATTTTCTTGCACGATTAGGGACAGTGGATGCATAGAAAGATTTCTTTTTTAAATTAGTATTAGGTTTCAGAGAGTAGATTCCTGAAAAAAATGTGTTTGTTTTATGAAAAATGTGAGGGTGTTACTGCTAAAAAGTTGATTTAAATTTCGTTTTTGAATAAGGGTGATTGCAATATTTCAACAAGTCAATTGAAATTTTCTTGCACGATTAGGGACAATGGATGCCTAGAAAGATGTTTTTTTTAAATTAGTTTTAGGTTTCAGAGAGTAGATTCCTGAAAAAAATGTGTTTGTTTTATGAAAAATGTGAGGGTGTTACTGCTAAAAAGTTGATTTAAATTTCGTTTTTGAATAAGGGTGATTGCAATATTTCAACAAGTCAATTGAAATTTTCTTTCACGATTAGGGACAGTGGATGCCTAGAAAGATCTGTTTTTTTAAATTAGTTTTAGGTTCCAGAGAGTAGATTCCTGAAAAAAATGTGTTTGTTTTATGAAAAATGTGAGTGTGTTACTGCTAAAAAGTTGATTTAAATTTTATTTTTGGATAAGGGTGATTGCAATATTTCAACAAGTCAATTGAAATTTTCTTGCACGATTAGGGACAGTGGATGCCTAGAAAGATTTTTTTTTTAAATTAGTTTTAGGTTCCAGAGAGTAGATTCCTGAAAAAAATGTGTTTGTTTTATGAAAAATGTGAGTGTGTTACTGCAAAAAAGTTGATTTAAATATCGTTTTTGGATAAGGGTGATTGCAATATTTCAATAAGTTAATTGAAATTTTCTTGGAAGATTAGGGAGAGTGGATGCCTAGAAAGATGTTTTTTTAATTAGTTTTAGGTTTCAGAGAGTAGATTCCTGAAAAAAATGTGTTTGTTTTATGAAAAATGTGAGGGTGTTACTGCTAAAAAGTTGATTTAAATTTCGTTTTTGAATAAGGGTGATTGCAATATTTCAACAAGTCAATTGAAATTTTCTTGCACGATTAGGGACAGTGGATGCCTAGAAAGATCTTTTTTTAAAATTAGTTTTAGGTTCCAGAGAGTAGATTCCTGAAAAAAATGTGTTTGTTTTATGAAAAATGTGAGTGTGTTACTGCTAAAAAGTTGATTTAAATATCGTTTTTGGATAAGGGTGATTGCAATATTTCAATAAGTTAATTGAAATTTTCTTGGAAGATTAGGGAGAGTGGATGCCTAGAAAGATGTTTTTTTTTATTTAGTTTTAGGTTTCAGAGAGTAGATTCCTGAAAAAAATGTGTTTGTTTTATGAAAAATGTGAGGGTGTTACTGCTAAAAAGTTGATTTAAATTTCGTTTTTGAATAAGGGTGATTGCAATATTTCAACAAGTCAATTGAAATTTTCTTGCACGATTAGGGACAGTGGATGCCTAGAAAGATATTTTTTTTAAATTAGTTTTAGGTTTCAGAGAGTAGATTCCTGAAAAAAATGTGTTTGTTTTATGAAAAATGTGAGTGTGTTACTGCTAAAAAGTTGATTTAAATTTCGTTTTTGGATAAGGGTGATTGCAATATTTCAACAAGTTAATTGAAATTTTCTTGCACGATTAGGGACAGTGGATGCCTAGAAAGATGTTTTTTAAAATTAGCTTTAGGTTCCAGAGAGTAGATTCCTGAAAAAAATGTGTTTGTTTTATGAAAAATGTGAGTGTGTTACTGCTAAAAAGTTGATTTAAATTTCGTTTTTGGATAAGGGTGATTGCAATACTTCAACAAGTCAATTGAAATTTTCTTGCACGATTAGGGACAGTGGATGCATAGAAAGATTTCTTTTTTAAATTAGTATTAGGTTTCAGAGAGTAGATTCCTGAAAAAAATGTGTTTGTTTTATGAAAAATGTGAGGGTGTTACTGCTAAAAAGTTGATTTAAATTTCGTTTTTGAATAAGGGTGATTGCAATATTTCAACAAGTCAATTGAAATTGTCTTGCACGATTAGGGACAGTGGATGCCTAGAAAGATTTTTTTTTAAATTAGTTTTAGGTTCCAGAGAGTAGATTCCTGAAAAAAATGTGTTTGTTTTATGAAAAATGTGAGTGTGTTACTGCTAAAAAGTTGATTTAAATTTCATTTTTGGATAAGGGTGATTGCAATATTTCAACAAGTCAATTGAAATTTTCTTGCACGATTAGGGACAGTGGATGCCTAGAAAGATGTTTTTTTTAAATTAGTTTTAGGTTCCAGAGAGTAGATTCCTGAAAAAAATGTGTTTGTTTTATGAAAAATGTGAGTGTGTTACTGCTAAAAAGTTGATTTAAATTTCGTTTTTGGATAAGGGTGATTGCAATACTTCAACGAGTCAATTGAAATTTTCTTGCACGATTAGGGACAGTGGATGCATAGAAAGATTTCTTTTTTAAATTAGTATTAGGTTTCAGAGAGTAGATTCCTGAAAAAAATGTGTTTGTTTTATGAAAAATGTGAGGGTGTTACTGCTAAAAAGTTGATTTAAATTTCGTTTTTGAATAAGGGTGATTGCAATATTTCAACAAGTCAATTGAAATTTTCTTGCACGATTAGGGACAGTGGATGCCTAGAAAGACTTTTTTTAAAATTAGTTTTAGGTTCTAGAGAGTAGATTCCTGAAAAAAATGTGTTTGTTTTATGAAAAATGTGAGTGTGTTACTGCTAAAAAGTTGATTTCAATTTCATTTTTGGATAAGGGTGATTGCAATATTTCAACAAGTCAATTGAAATTTTCTTGCACTATTAGGGACAGTGGATGCCTAGAAAGATATTTTTTTAAAATTAGTTTTAGGTTTCAGAGAGTAGATTCCTGAAAAAAATGTGTTTGTTTTATGAAAAATGTGAGTGTGTTACTGCTAAAAAGTTGATTTCAATTTCGTTTTTGGATAAGGGTGATTGCAATATTTCAACAAGTCAATTGAAATTTTCTTGCACGATTAGGGACAGTGGATGCCTAGAAAGATGTTTTTTTAAAATTAGTTTTAGGTTCCAGAGAGTAGATTCCTGAAAAAAATGTGTTTGTTTTATGAAAAATGTGAGTGTGTTACTGCTAAAAAGTTGATTTAAATTTCGTTTTTGGATAAGGGTGATTGCAATACTTCAACGAGTCAATTGAAATTTTCTTGCACGATTAGGGACAGTGGATGCATAGAAAGATTTCTTTTTTAAATTAGTATTAGGTTTCAGAGAGTAGATTCCTGAAAAAAATGTGTTTGTTTTATGAAAAATGTGAGGGTGTTACTGCTAAAAAGTTGATTTAAATTTCGTTTTTGAATAAGGGTGATTGCAATATTTCAACAAGTCAATTGAAATTTTCTTGCACGATTAGGGACAGTGGATGCCTAGAAAGATTTTTTTTTAAATTAGTTTTAGGTTCCAGAGAGTAGATTCCTGAAAAAAATGTGTTTGTTTTATGAAAAATGTGAGTGTGTTACTGCTAAAAAGTTGATTTAAATTTCATTTTTGGATAAGGGTGATTGCAATATTTCAACAAGTCAATTGAAATTTTCTTGCACTATTAGGGACAGTGGATGCCTAGAAAGATATTTTTTTAAAATTAGTTTTAGGTTTCAGAGAGTAGATTCCTGAAAAAAATGTGTTTGTTTTATGAAAAATGTGAGTGTGTTACTGCTAAAAAGTTGATTTAAATTTCGTTTTTGGATAAGGGTGATTGCAATATTTCAACAAGTCAATTGAAATTTTCTTGCACGATTAGGGACAGTGGATGCCTAGAAAGATGTTTTTTTTAAATTAGTTTTAGGTTCCAGAGAGTAGATTCCTGAAAAAAATGTGTTTGTTTTATGAAAAATGTGAGTGTGTTACTGCTAAAAAGTTGATTTAAATTTCGTTTTTGGATAAGGGTGATTGCAATACTTCAACAAGTCAATTGAAATTTTCTTGCACGATTAGGGACAGTGGATGCATAGAAAGATTTCTTTTTTAAATTAGTATTAGGTTTCAGAGAGTAGATTCCTGAAAAAAATGTGTTTGTTTTATGAAAAATGTGAGGGTGTTACTGCTAAAAAGTTGATTTAAATTTCGTTTTTGAATAAGGGTGATTGCAATATTTCAACAAGTCAATTGAAATTTTCTTGCACGATTAGGGACAGTGGATGCCTAGAAAGATGTTTTTTTAAAATTAGTTTTAGGTTCCAGAGAGTAGATTCCTGAAAAAAATGTGTTTGTTTTATGAAAAATGTGAGTGTGTTACTGCTAAAAAGTTGATTTAAATTTCATTTTTGGATAAGGGTGATTGCAATATTTCAACAAGTCAATTGAAATTTTCTTGCACGATAAGGGACAGTGGATGCCTAGAAAGATGTTTTTTTAAATTAGTTTTAGGTTCCAGAGAGTAGATTCCTGAAAAAAATGTGTTTGTTTTATGAAAAATGTGAGTGTGTTACTGCTAAAAAGTTGATTTAAATATCGTTTTTGGATAAGGGTGATTGCAATATTTCAATAAGTTAATTGAAATTTTCTTGGAAGATTAGGGAGAGTGGATGCCTAGAAAGATGTTTTTTTAATTAGTTTTAGGTTTCAGAGAGTAGATTCCTGAAAAAAATGTGTTTGTTTTATGAAAAATGTGAGGGTGTTACTGCTAAAAAGTTGATTTAAATTTCGTTTTTGAATAAGGGTGATTGCAATATTTCAACAAGTCAATTGAAATTTTCTTGCACGATTAGGGACAGTGGATGCCTAGAAAGATATTTTTTTTAAATTAGTTTTAGGTTTCAGAGAGTAGATTCCTGAAAAAAATGTGTTTGTTTTATGAAAAATGTGAGTGTGTTACTGCTAAAAAGTTGATTTAAATTTCGTTTTTGGATAAGGGTGATTGCAATATTTCAACAAGTTAATTGAAATTTTCTTGCACGATTAGGGACAGTGGATGCCTAAAAAGATGTTTTTTTAAAATTAGTTTTAGGTTCCAGAGAGTAGATTCCTGAAAAAAATGTGTTTGTTTTATGAAAAATGTGAGTGTGTTACTGCTAAAAAGTTGATTTAAATTTCGTTTTTGGATAAGGGTGATTGCAATACTTCAACAAGTCAATTGAAATTTTCTTGCACGATTAGGGACAGTGGATGCATAGAAAGATTTCTTTTTTAAATTAGTATTAGGTTTCAGAGAGTAGATTCCTGAAAAAAATGTGTTTGTTTTATGAAAAATGTGAGGGTGTTACTGCTAAAAAGTTGATTTAAATTTCGTTTTTGAATAAGGGTGATTGCAATATTTCAACAAGTCAATTGAAATTTTCTTGCACGATTAGGGACAGTGGATGCCTAGAAAGATATTTTTTTTAAATTAGTTTTAGGTTTCAGAGAGTAGATTCCTGAAAAAAATGTGTTTGTTTTATGAAAAATGTGAGTGTGTTACTGCTAAAAAGTTGATTTAAATTTCGTTTTTGGATAAGGGTGATTGCAATATTTCAACAAGTCAATTGAAATTTTCTTGCACGATTAGGGACAGTGGATGCCTAGAAAGATGTTTTTTTAAAATTAGTTTTAGGTTCCAGAGAGTAGATTCCTGAAAAAAAATGTGTTTGTTTTATGAAAAATGTGAGTGTGTTACTGCTAAAAAGTTGATTTAATTTTTATTTTTGGATAAGGGTGATTGCAATATTTCAACAAGTCAATTGAAATTTTCTTGCACGATTAGGGACAGTGGATGCCTAGAAAGATGTTTTTTTAAAATTAGTTTTAGGTTCCAGAGAGTAGATTCCTGAAAAAAATGTGTTTGTTTTATGAAAAATGTGAGTGTGTTACTGCTAAAAAGTTGATTTAAATATCGTTTTTGGATAAGGGTGATTGCAATATTTCAATAAGTTAATTGAAATTTTCTTGGAAGAATAGGGAGAGTGGATGCCTAGAAAGATGTTTTTTTTAATTAGTTTTAGGTTTCAGAGAGTAGATTCCTGAAAAAAATGTGTTTGTTTTATGAAAAATGTGAGGGTGTTACTGCTAAAAAGTTGATTTAAATTTCGTTTTTGAATAAGGGTGATTGCAATATTTCAACAAGTCAATTGAAATTTTCTTGCACGATTAGGGACAGTGGATGCCTAGAAAGATATTTTTTTTAAATTAGTTTTAGGTTTCAGAGAGTAGATTCCTGAAAAAAATGTGTTTGTTTTATGAAAAATGTGAGTGTGTTACTGCTAAAAAGTTGATTTAAATTTCGTTTTTGGATAAGGGTGATTGCAATATTTCAACAAGTTCATTGAAATTTTCTTGCACGATTAGGGACAGTGGATGCCTAGAAAGATGTTTTTTAAAATTAGCTTTAGGTTCCAGAGAGTAGATTCCTGAAAAAAATGTGTTTGTTTTATGAAAAATGTGAGTGTGTTACTGCTAAAAAGTTGATTTAAATTTCGTTTTTGGATAAGGGTGATTGCAATACTTCAACAAGTCAATTGAAATTTTCTTGCACGATTAGGGACAGTGGATGCATAGAAAGATTTCTTTTTTAAATTAGTATTAGGTTTCAGAGAGTAGATTCCTGAAAAAAATGTGTTTGTTTTATGAAAAATGTGAGGGTGTTACTGCTAAAAAGTTGATTTAAATTTCGTTTTTGAATAAGGGTGATTGCAATATTTCAACAAGTCAATTGAAATTTTCTTGCACGATTAGGGACAATGGATGCCTAGAAAGATGTTTTTTTTAAATTAGTTTTAGGTTTCAGAGAGTAGATTCCTGAAAAAAATGTGTTTGTTTTATGAAAAATGTGAGGGTGTTACTGCTAAAAAGTTGATTTAAATTTCGTTTTTGAATAAGGGTGATTGCAATATTTCAACAAGTCAATTGAAATTTTCTTTCACGATTAGGGACAGTGGATGCCTAGAAAGATCTGTTTTTTTAAATTAGTTTTAGGTTCCAGAGAGTAGATTCCTGAAAAAAATGTGTTTGTTTTATGAAAAATGTGAGTGTGTTACTGCTAAAAAGTTGATTTAAATTTTATTTTTGGATAAGGGTGATTGCAATATTTCAACAAGTCAATTGAAATTTTCTTGCACGATTAGGGACAGTGGATGCCTAGAAAGATTTTTTTTTTAAATTAGTTTTAGGTTCCAGAGAGTAGATTCCTGAAAAAAATGTGTTTGTTTTATGAAAAATGTGAGTGTGTTACTGCAAAAAAGTTGATTTAAATATCGTTTTTGGATAAGGGTGATTGCAATATTTCAATAAGTTAATTGAAATTTTCTTGGAAGATTAGGGAGAGTGGATGCCTAGAAAGATGTTTTTTTAATTAGTTTTAGGTTTCAGAGAGTAGATTCCTGAAAAAAATGTGTTTGTTTTAAGAAAAATGTGAGGGTGTTACTGCTAAAAAGTTGATTTAAATTTCGTTTTTGAATAAGGGTGATTGCAATATTTCAACAAGTCAATTGAAATTTTCTTGCACGATTAGGGACAGTGGATGCCTAGAAAGATCTTTTTTTAAAATTAGTTTTAGGTTCCAGAGAGTAGATTCCTGAAAAAAATGTGTTTGTTTTATGAAAAATGTGAGTGTGTTACTGCTAAAAAGTTGATTTAAATATCGTTTTTGGATAAGGGTGATTGCAATATTTCAATAAGTTAATTGAAATTTTCTTGGAAGATTAGGGAGAGTGGATGCCTAGAAAGATGTTTTTTTTTATTTAGTTTTAGGTTTCAGAGAGTAGATTCCTGAAAAAAATGTGTTTGTTTTATGAAAAATGTGAGGGTGTTACTGCTAAAAAGTTGATTTAAATTTCGTTTTTGAATAAGGGTGATTGCAATATTTCAACAAGTCAATTGAAATTTTCTTGCACGATTAGGGACAGTGGATGCCTAGAAAGATATTTTTTTTAAATTAGTTTTAGGTTTCAGAGAGTAGATTCCTGAAAAAAATGTGTTTGTTTTATGAAAAATGTGAGTGTGTTACTGCTAAAAAGTTGATTTAAATTTCGTTTTTGGATAAGGGTGATTGCAATATTTCAACAAGTTAATTGAAATTTTCTTGCACGATTAGGGACAGTGGATGCCTAGAAAGATGTTTTTTAAAATTAGCTTTAGGTTCCAGAGAGTAGATTCCTGAAAAAAATGTGTTTGTTTTATGAAA
The DNA here is from genome assembly GCF_964263255.1 of Lissotriton vulgaris. Classification (NCBI taxonomy): domain Eukaryota; kingdom Metazoa; phylum Chordata; class Amphibia; order Caudata; family Salamandridae; genus Lissotriton; species Lissotriton vulgaris. The sequence goes on from NW_028245387.1 coordinate 70,532, forward strand.
AATGTGAGTGTGTTACTGCTAAAAAGTTGATTTAAATTTCGTTTTTGGATAAGGGTGATTGCAATACTTCAACAAGTCAATTGAAATTTTCTTGCACGATTAGGGACAGTGGATGCATAGAAAGATTTCTTTTTTAAATTAGTATTAGGTTTCAGAGAGTAGATTCCTGAAAAAAATGTGTTTGTTTTATGAAAAATGTGAGGGTGTTACTGCTAAAAAGTTGATTTAAATTTCGTTTTTGAATAAGGGTGATTGCAATATTTCAACAAGTCAATTGAAATTGTCTTGCACGATTAGGGACAGTGGATGCCTAGAAAGATTTTTTTTTAAATTAGTTTTAGGTTCCAGAGAGTAGATTCCTGAAAAAAATGTGTTTGTTTTATGAAAAATGTGAGTGTGTTACTGCTAAAAAGTTGATTTAAATTTCATTTTTGGATAAGGGTGATTGCAATATTTCAACAAGTCAATTGAAATTTTCTTGCACGATTAGGGACAGTGGATGCCTAGAAAGATGTTTTTTTTAAATTAGTTTTAGGTTCCAGAGAGTAGATTCCTGAAAAAAATGTGTTTGTTTTATGAAAAATGTGAGTGTGTTACTGCTAAAAAGTTGATTTAAATTTCGTTTTTGGATAAGGGTGATTGCAATACTTCAACGAGTCAATTGAAATTTTCTTGCACGATTAGGGACAGTGGATGCATAGAAAGATTTCTTTTTTAAATTAGTATTAGGTTTCAGAGAGTAGATTCCTGAAAAAAATGTGTTTGTTTTATGAAAAATGTGAGGGTGTTACTGCTAAAAAGTTGATTTAAATTTCGTTTTTGAATAAGGGTGATTGCAATATTTCAACAAGTCAATTGAAATTTTCTTGCACGATTAGGGACAGTGGATGCCTAGAAAGACTTTTTTTAAAATTAGTTTTAGGTTCTAGAGAGTAGATTCCTGAAAAAAATGTGTTTGTTTTATGAAAAATGTGAGTGTGTTACTGCTAAAAAGTTGATTTCAATTTCATTTTTGGATAAGGGTGATTGCAATATTTCAACAAGTCAATTGAAATTTTCTTGCACTATTAGGGACAGTGGATGCCTAGAAAGATATTTTTTTAAAATTAGTTTTAGGTTTCAGAGAGTAGATTCCTGAAAAAAATGTGTTTGTTTTATGAAAAATGTGAGTGTGTTACTGCTAAAAAGTTGATTTCAATTTCGTTTTTGGATAAGGGTGATTGCAATATTTCAACAAGTCAATTGAAATTTTCTTGCACGATTAGGGACAGTGGATGCCTAGAAAGATGTTTTTTTAAAATTAGTTTTAGGTTCCAGAGAGTAGATTCCTGAAAAAAATGTGTTTGTTTTATGAAAAATGTGAGTGTGTTACTGCTAAAAAGTTGATTTAAATTTCGTTTTTGGATAAGGGTGATTGCAATACTTCAACGAGTCAATTGAAATTTTCTTGCACGATTAGGGACAGTGGATGCATAGAAAGATTTCTTTTTTAAATTAGTATTAGGTTTCAGAGAGTAGATTCCTGAAAAAAATGTGTTTGTTTTATGAAAAATGTGAGGGTGTTACTGCTAAAAAGTTGATTTAAATTTC
>NW_028245388.1:0-122830 GCF_964263255.1 Lissotriton vulgaris
GACCCTAACTCAGCCAGCGCCTGGAGAAACCTAGCAAACTAGACAACCAGGGGAATCTAGGATGGGGTGACTTGTGTGACTCCCACCAGGTTCTGTTACCCAAAATCCCTTGCAAACCTCAAACTTTGTAAAAAATATAATACAAATATTCCTCACATTCGTGTGATGGAAAGTTCTGGAATCTGTGGGGAGCCACCAACCTCCACCCACCCAGAATTTTCTCAAGTCTCCCAATAAAAATGGTACCTCACTTGTGTGGGTAGACCTAGTGCCTGCAGCAGGAAACGGGCCAAAACTGACCCTTTTCTCGCAATGGGCCTAGCTGTGGATTTGGGACTCTAGCTCAGCTGGTGTCTAGGGAATCTTAGCAAACCTGTACATTTTTTTTTTTTTAAACACCAAGAGGAATCCCGGATGGGGTGACTTGTGTGGGTCTCACCAGGTTCTGTTGCCCAGAATCCCATGCAAACCTCAAACTAAATCAAAAAATACAATTTTCCTCACATTTCTGTGATGTAAAGTTCGGGAAGCTGTCGGAAGCCACAAGCATCCACCCACCCAGCATACCCTCAAGTCTCCCAATAAAAATGGTACCTCACTTGTTTGGATAGGCCTAGAGCCAACATCAGTAAATAGCCCAAAACATACTGTGGGGACTTCCAAATTATCAATCACAAAAAGACTTGGTTTTGTGAGGGAAACACCTGTGTTTTCGTCCCGGGCTTGGCGGGTAGCTGGGAGAAAAGTACCACACCCAGATATTTCTGAAAACTAGACACCCAAGGTAGTCCAGGGAGGTGTGGTTTGCATGGCTATCCCATCCTTTTCTTACCCAGAATCCCCCGCAAACCTCAAATGTAGCTTAAAAAATAAAGTTGTTCTCACTTTTCTGTGTGGGAAAGTTCTGGCTTCACTGGGCCACCACAAATTTCCTACCACTGAGAGTTCTCCCAGGTCTCCTGTAAAAATGGCATCTCACTTTTTTGGGTAGACCTAGTGCCCACGACAGGAAATGGTCCAAAATATACTATGGGGACTTCAAAATTATCCATCTTGCGAGGGAGTTACCTGCGTTTTTGGCCCCGGGCTGAGCGGCCATCTAAGAAAACCTACTAAACCGAGATATTTCTGAAAACTAGACACCCAGGGGAGTCCAGCGAGGTCGGACTTGCATGGATCCCACAACTTTTTCCTACCCAGAATCCGAAACATACCTCAAATTTAGCCCCCCAAAAAAGTTTTTCTCACTTTTCTGTGTGGGAAAGTTCTTGGATCACAGGGACACCACAAATGTCCTACCACTAAGCGTTCCCCCCGGTCTCCAGATAAAAGTGGTACCTCACAAGGTGTGGCTTGCATGGATCTCCCAACAATTTCCTACCCAGAATCCCCTGAAAGTCTCAAACTTAGCTTAATAAAATTCACATTTTCCAAACATTTCTGTGTGGGAAATTTGTGGGGTAACTGGACAGACAAAATGTCCTATCACTGAGCGTTACCCTAGGTTTCCAGATAAAAATGGTACCTCACTTGTGTTGCTGGGCCTAGATCCACAACAGGGAAGGGCCCAAAACGTATTGTGGAGTCATCAAAATTATCTATCACTAAACAACCTGGTTTTGCAATGGGGGTCACCTGTGTTTTTGGTCCTGGGCTCGGCAGCCATGTAGGGAAACCTAGAAAATCCAAACAGTTCTGAAAACTTGACACCCGGAAGAGTCTAGGGAGGTGTGGCTTACGTGGATCCCCCAATGTTTTCCTACCCAGAATCCCTTACCAACCTCAAATTTAGTTTAAAAAATCTAATTTTCCTCAGATGTCTGTGTGTGATCACCGCACTGGTACAAATTTCCTACCACCCACTGTTTCCCTGAGTTTGAAATATCTTGATTCAGAAATATCGATTTGACAGCCAGAAAATCGTGGTGAAGAATATCGAATTTAAGGTAAGAAATATCGTTTTTAAAAATATAGAAGTCATTTACATTGTTTGCAAAAATATAGAATTTTAAAATATTGAATTTTTAATTAGTGTTATGTATTTTAGTTTATATTTTAAATGTATGTGATGTATTTTTTTGTATAAGTATTGTTTTTTAATATATGTGCTACATTTTTAGTAGTTATCAATTTTATTTTAATAAAATGTTATGTTTTTTAGTTCTGTAGCAGGTTGTGGGTTCATAGGCGAATAGGGTTGAAATTAATTTAATTATAATAAATTAATGCTAAATTACTTAATTTAGATTTTATAGTGTTAATTGTGGGAAGTAATGTATTTGCAATTAATTAATAATTGTTTGTTAATTAATATTAATTAATGAATTGATAATTAATTATAGTCATTTTGTAATTTGTTTTATGTGCCGGTTGTGGGGTTTGTAGGGTTTGTAGGGGTAAACGGTGGCAAGTATTCTATTTTTGATTAATTAGTCATTAGTTGTTAATTTATATTAATTAATTGATTGATAATTAAATATGGTAATTGTGTGATTTGTTTTAGGTGTGGGTTGTGGGGTTTATGGGGTAAAGAGTGGGAAGCAATTTATTTTTTAATTAATTATTAATTAGTGCTTATTGAATATTAATTAATTGATTAAAAATTAATTATGAAAATGGTGTAATTAATTTTAGGTGTAGGTTGTGGGGTTTATAGGGGTAAAGGGTGTGAAGTAATTAATAATTAGTTTTTCATTTATATTAACTAATTAATTGATAATTAATTATGGTAACTGTGATTTTGTTTAGGTGTGGGTTGTGGGGTTTATGGAGTAAAGGGTGGGAAGTCATTTATTTTTAATTAATTAATAATTAGTTGTTGATTAATATTGATTAATGAATGGAAATGTAATATGGACTTTGTGTAATTATTTTTAGGTGTGGGTTATGGAGTTTATAGGGGTGTGGGGAGTAATTTATGTTTAATTAATTATTAATTGGTTGATCATTAATGTTAATTAACTAATTGATATGTAATTAGGGCAGTTTATATTGTGTGTGTGTGGGTTTTACTTTTTTAGGGGTAACGGGTGGGGATTAAATACATTTTACTTACTTCATAATTTGTTTTTACATACTATTAGTTTTTTAATTGATAAACCTTTAATTGTGTAATTAATTTGTTTACAGTTTGATTTTACCAGTGGTTTGTGGGGATTATAGGGGTAAAGTGTGGGAAATGTATTCATTTTTAAGACTTTTAATTTGTTGTTTAATTAATAATATTTATTTAATTGGTAAATATTTATGTTAAATATGTAAGGACATTTTTCTATAAAATGTAGATGTGGGTTGTGAATTGTGTGGTATTATAAGTTAGGAAATAAAATAAGTAAATGTATGTAATAATTAATGTTTTTGATTCTAAATAACTTCTAATTAAAATTATTACATTCTTTGAAAATTAATTTTATTTTATTTAATATAATATTTGTAGGTATTTGTCATATGCATTTGACATTATAATAATTATTTTAAAATGGTAATATTAAATATATTTCCTTTCTAATTTTAAATATATTTTATATGTTTTTATTTATTCTGTTTTTTAAATAATTTTTATGTTAATATTTTGTTCGTTTTTCACTTTTGAACTGACTGGAGTGAGAATATTAATTGTAACCCCTCCAACATTTTCCTTACTGTTGCACTGATTGGAGTGGGAATAGCAAATGTTGTCTTGCCACTATCCAACACTTACCCTACTGTTGCACTCACAGGAGTGGGAGTAGTAAGTTTTACACCTCCGCTCTCAAACACTTTCTCTACTGTTGCACTGATTGGAGTTGGAGTTGTACATTTTATCCTGCACTATCCAACACTTTCCCTACTGTTGCACTCACTAAAGTGGGAATAGTAAGTTTTACCCCTCCGCTATCCAACACTTTCCCTATTGTTGCACTGATTGGTGTGGGAATTGTGAATTTTATCCTGCCACTATCCAACACTTTCCCTACTGTTGCACTCACTGGAGTGTGAATAGTAAGTTTTACCCCTCCACTATCCAACACTTTCCCTAGTGTTGCACTCATTGGATTGGGAATAGTAATTTTTACCCCTACGCATTCCAACACTTTCCCTACTGTTGCACTCACTGGGGTGGGAAAAGTAAGTTTTACCGCTCCGCTATCAAACACTTTCCCTACCGTTGCACTCATTGGAGTGGGAATGGTAATTTTTACCCCTACACAATCCAGCACTTTAACTACTGTTGCACTCATTGGAGTAGGAATAGTAAAATGTATCCCTCCGCTATCCAACACGTTCCCTACTGTTGCACTCACTAGAGTGGGAATAGTAATGTTTACCTCTCCGCTATCCAACACTTTCCCTACTGATGCCCTCACTGGAGTGGGAAACAGTAATTTTTTGCCCCTCCGCTATCCCACACAATCCCTACTGTTGCTCTGACTGGCTGGAATGGTTAGTTTAAGTTTACATTTTTTTTAAATAGTTTAATGTTTTAATTTATAATAGAATGGGTCGTTTTTGATAGATTTTCTGTTAATGGTTATATATATATATATATATATATATATATATATATATATATATATATATATATATATATATATATATATATATATATATATGAACGAAAGTTCGTCACCGGCTAAGGCAGCAGCCCCAGCCCCACACTCACGCTGACGAAAGAACGGACCCAAATTGTAGTGCTTAATCCTTCGTGTTTATTTCAGCAAGCCTGCCGCCGCCATAACGCGTTTCGCCTTTACAGCTTGATCACATGGCCAGTTGCTTACAGCCAATGCCAAACATTTAAAGTGCAAGTGCGCGCGCAAATCCTTACACAAGAATCAGTAACATAGAAGAAATACTTCATTTTCAAGTGCTAGCAGATCTATGTCTAATTCATATACATACCCTGCTAAAAGTACAAGTGGCTTAATATATAAAATATAAATATATATTTACACTCTAAAAACCACAAGAAATGTTATAAATAACTGTATAAATACAAGTTAATCGTGTCGTGAACATAAACCCACATAAATCAAACATGGATTCATTGCAATCAGATGTTCAAATACACAAAACACTCAACCTCCAAATGTACAAGGCACTTGATGAGAGAAATTAAGCCCAAGTGGGCACAGAATCTCGTGAATTTGCGTCATGATATAGTACCTCACTTACTGGCATAGGCTAAGAAAAGTGCTAAGTAACAAAAAATGCATAAAGTGCTCGTGCTAGTGCTCAAATAAATATATGAAAAAGAAATCATAACTTATTCAAAAAAACACATGTTGTGTTGAGCCCTTGGTTAAACTCCAAGGAACAATCCTCCCGTATATAGAAGAGTTCTTAACACAGAAAATGTGGAGGTTTTAGATGTTTTAACATGCAGCAACAACAGTGTTGTAAAATTAAAAAGACCATGTACCCATGCGGTAAATCCACAAAAAAACACATAATGAATGGCTGACATATCCTGAAATGATTATAAGCGCAGAAGAGAAAGCAAGTACATAATGCCTGTCATGACTTTATAAACAGGTGTAAAGATCTTCCGTTGCATTTAGACCCTGTGGCTGCTTACTATCAAGTTCTAGGATGTACCGGGTTTCCAGTAAGCGCAATTTCGCCTCACGGTCACCCCCTCTCTTCATGGGCCAGACTGCATCCAAAACAAAATAGGACAGATGCATGGGATTAGAGCTATGGTGCTGTTCAAAATGCCTGGCAACAGGGTAGGCCTGGTCTTTGTTATATATATATATACATATATATTCTACAAATCTATCCACTGATAGAGCAAGTCAGCACTCAACAAAGGATTTGCTTCCCAAATTTTCAAGATTTATTTTCAGATTGCAGCATTCTTCGCACAACACCAACGCGTTTCGCAATCCACTGTTGCTTGATCACGGTAAGGATACAAAGTTACGGTTCTCTCTTATGTTTTGAAAAAAAAACGCCACAAAAACAAATGATGCTGATCTCACTTCCTGTTACCCAACAGGAAGTTAACTGGGAATTGTAGTTTTTCTAAAATTGACTGTCTTATTTGGGAACAGCGATATCATTACAAGGCACATGCGTTATCACACTATATATAACATTTTAAATGTATCTCATAGACTGGCAATACATGTGTCGAAACAAGTTACAAAACAAATTTTAAGGGTAGTGCCTTCGGTCTGAATTATAATTCAAATTGCCGATTAGACATAAGGAACCACAAAATGTTGCCCTCTAGTGGGCGAAGTTATTTTCAACTCGGATATAGGAACTTAATTTGTTCTGGGGTCAGTTCCAATACCACTAGTTCTTTTTCTAACTCTGCCAATTCCTCTTTTATTTTCGCAAGTGCAACCTCCAGATGTTTCACTAGGATTTTGATTAATCCCAAACATGATTCCAATATGAATTCTCCCCATTCATTTAACAGTTCATCCGATACATCTTGTTGGCTTGGCATTAAAGAGATTCGTAGTCCTCTTGGGACTCTTTGAACTTCAATATATTTTTTCAATGTAATCAACTCCCACCATTTATTGATTTCTTTCTTACTTAGTCTTTCCCACATCTTAAGCTTGCTTTTCGTGTCTGTTTTATCATCCTTATTTTTCTTTTTATTTTTATCAGTTCCAGTCTTTCTTTGCTCAAAAAAACGCGAGTCCAATAGTTCCATTCTCTCGGCGTCTCGTTTATCCATTTTGTACCACAAAAACAATTGTGCTTGGCTGCTTCGAAGAAAAAGACCGACGTGCTCTTCTCCTTTTTTATATATTCTGACCAGCTGTGATTAGAACCCTGCTGCCTTGTTTGTACAGGAGTTCATATTATTTGGGAGTCCTTTGTGTGAGAAAAACACGTACTTCGAAGTTACTGTATTAGTCTTTTACTCCGCTTCTGTGTATCATACACAATTGATTGCGGTATTGTAAATGTTCAGTACTTCCGACGGTTCCAATTCACAATGTAGCCAAACCCTTAATTCATTTTCAAAAGCATACTTTGTCAAGAAGTGTATCAAAAGTACCGCGCCACAGTTTCCCGTGCTTACCTCCACCCTTCGATGTTGGTCCGCCAGGTCCTGTGCGTTTCCCTCGTCAAACGTCCTGCGTTTTTGCTGATAAATTTAACAGGGTTGGCGTTCACCAGGACCACCTCGTAAAATCCACAGCCTTGGCTCCAAACTCGTAGTCCAATGGCGCTCTTATCACCGGTGCTGACTACAAAGCAGAGCCCCGCTTTCATATAATCTACAAATCTATCCACTGATAGAGCAAGTCAGCACTCAACAAAGGATTTGCTTCCCAAATTTTCAAGATTTATTTTCAGATTGCAGCATTCTTCGCACAACACCAACGCGTTTCGCAACCCACTGTTGCTTGATCACGGTAAGGATACAAAGTTACGGTTCTCTCTTATGTTTTGAAAAAAACCGCCACAAAAACAAATGATGCTGATCTCACTTCCTGTTACCCAACAGGAAGTTAACTGGGAATTGTAGTTTTTCTAAAATTGACTGTCTTATTTGGGAACAGCGATATCATTACAAGGCACATGCGTTATCACACTATATATAACATTTTAAATGTATCTCATAGACTGGCAATACATGTGTCGAAACAAGTTACAAAACAAATTTTAAGGGTAGTGCCTTCGGTCTGAATTATAATTCAAATTGCCGATTAGACATAAGGAACCACAAAATTTTGCCCTCTAGTGGGCGAAGTTATTTTCAACTCGGATATAGGAACTTAATTTGTTCTGGGGTCAGTTCCAATACCACTAGTTCTTTTTCTAACTCTGCCAATTCCTCTTTTATTTTCGCAAGTGCAACCTCCAGATGTTTCACTAGGATTTTGATTAATCCCAAACATGATTCCAATATGAATTCTCCCCATTCATTTAACAGTTCATCCGATACATCTTGTTGGCTTGGCATTAAAGAGATTCGTAGTCCTCTTGGGACTCTTTGAACTTCAATATATTTTTTCAATGTAATCAACTCCCACCATTTATTGATTTCTTTCTTACTTAGTCTTTCCCACATCTTAAGCTTGCTTTTCGTGTCTGTTTTATCATCCTTATTTTTATTTTTATTTTTATCAGTTCCAGTCTTTCTTTGCTCAAAAAAACGCGAGTCCAATAGTTCCATTCTCTCGGCGTCTCGTTTATCCATTTTGTACCACAAAAACAATTGTGCTTGGCTGCTTCGAAGAAAAAGACCGACGTGCTCTTCTCCTTTTTTATATATTCTGACCAGCTTTGATTAGAACCCTGCTGCCTTGTTTGTACAGGAGTTCATATTATTTGGGAGTCCTTTGTGTGAGAAAAACACGTACTTCGAAGTTACTGTATTAGTCTTTTACTCCGCTTCTGTGTATCATACACAATTGATTGCGGTATTGTAAATGTTCAGTACTTCCGACGGTTCCAATTCACAATGTAGCCAAACCCTTAATTCATTTTCAAAAGCATACTTTGTCAAGAAGTGTATCAAAAGTACCGCGCCACAGTTTCCCGTGCTTACCTCCACCCTTCGATGTTGGTCCGCCAGGTCCTGTGCGTTTCCCTCGTCAAACGTCCTGCGTTTTTGCTGATAAATTTAACAGGGTTGGCGTTCACCAGGACCACCTCGTAAAATCCACAGCCTTGGCTCCAAACTCGTAGTCCAATGGCGCTCTTATCACCGGTGCTGACTACAAAGCAGAGCCCCGCTTTCATATAATCTACAAATCTATCCACTGATAGAGCAAGTCAGCACTCAACAAAGGATTTGCTTCCCAAATTTTCAAGATTTATTTTCAGATTGCAGCATTCTTCGCACAACACCAACGCGTTTCGCAACCCACTGTTGCTTGATCACGGTAAGGATACAAAGTTACGGTTCTCTCTTATGTTTTGAAAAAAACCGCCACAAAAACAAATGATGCTGATCTCACTTCCTGTTACCCAACAGGAAGTTAACTGGGAATTGTAGTTTTTCTAAAATTGAGTGTCTTATTTGGGAACAGCGATATCATTACAAGGCACATGCGTTATCACACTATATATAACATTTTAAATGTATCTCATAGACTGGCAATACATGTGTCGAAACAAGTTACAAAACAAATTTTAAGGGTAGTGCCTTCGGTCTGAATTATAATTCAAATTGCCGATTAGACATAAGGAACCACAAAATGTTGCCCTCTAGTGGGCGAAGTTATTTTCAACTCGGATATAGGATAAAGCTCTCTGGTGAGCATTTTTGCTAAATTGCAAACTATTATGAACTGCATTACATGGTTGAGTGGGAACGGTTTGAACATTATGGAACAGCGCACTACTTTTGTACTATGAATCAATAGTGATGTATATAACAACTGGCAGAGAGTAGAAAAGGTATAGGCTGACTTTGGGGTAACAAGTAGCCAATAGCACAATGGAGTCACATCTGACACAATTGAAGGGGAACTATATTATGTTGTTGGCCCACTAGAGGGCTTCATAATAGTTTGCAATTTAGCAAAAATGCTCACCAGAGAGCTTTATCCTATATCCGAGTTGAAAATAACTTCGCCCACTAGAGGGCAAAATTTTGTGGTTCCTTATGTCTAATCGGCAATTTGAATTATAATTCAGACCGAAGGCACTACCCTTAAAATTTGTTTTGTAACTTGTTTTGACACATGTATTGCCAGTCTATGAGATACATTTAAAATGTTATATATAGTGTGATAACGCATGTGCCTTGTAATGATATCGCTGTTCCCAAATAAGACACTCAATTTTAGAAAAACTACAATTCCCAGTTAACTTCCTGTTGGGTAACAGGAAGTGAGATCAGCATCATTTGTTTTTGTGGCGGGTTTTTTTCAAAACATAAGAGAGAACCGTAACTTTGTATCCTTACCGTGATCAAGCAACAGTGGGTTGCGAAACGCGTTGGTGTTGCGCGAAGAATGCTGCAATCTGAAAATAAATCTTGAAAATTTGGGAAGCAAATCCTTTGTTGAGTGCTGACTTGCTCTATCAGTGGATAGATTTGTAGATTATATGAAAGCGGGGCTCTGCTTTGTAGTCAGCACCTGTGATAAGAGCGCCATTGGACTACGAGTTTGGAGCCAAGGCTGTGGATATATATATATATATACATACATATATATATTGGGAGAAGAAGTGGATTTTTTAGTGTCGGACCGGCTACAGACACTCAGACCCCGGACTCAGCAGCAGAAAAAAGGTCAAGATGTAACAAAAGGAGGGGCGAGCGCCGGAAAAAGCGAAAAATCGCCCAAAAAAACAAAAAGGCAATACTGGCGCAAAAAACGATAGAAAGTAATGCCATTATCAATCTGTCAACAACGACCCTCACCGAGGCTGAAAAACAACTGCTCAGCCTCGGCTTGACCTATTGCCCAGTCTTGGATTTTAACTATACTAAGACCCGAGTTGACATTTACTGTTATATTAGAAAACTGAAACTGAAGAAGTTTTTCAGCATTAAGGATGGTCTTAGTGAGAATGAACCGTCTGAGAACACTACAGTTCTCTTAAGGAATCCAGTTTTACCGGCCAGAGACACTAAAACGTATCTAGCGCTACATCAACTAGCGATAAATGACACACCTGATGCCAACTTAGTTTCAACCCGGGATGAACTTAGAGCAGCATCTATTGAACAAGTGGGCGCTAATATTAGTCATTTCAAACCCAAATCAAGGTTTATTCCAACTATGCCCAAAGACTCTATTGATGTTTTTCAGGATGTAGTGGTGGAAGATCTGAAACAACTACATCATAAGATCAAACACAGGAAAAGATATAGAAGTAAACATGAACAAGAATACTCATCTCTAATTACCAAACTGAGCAAAGACCACAAAATCATTGTTACTACCGCTGATAAAGGAGGCAATGTGGTAGTTTGGCCTCAGGATGCTTACATTGAGGAGGCAATGAAACAACTAAATGACCCCTCATGTTACATCAAAACGACTGTGAAACATTACAATGAGGCCAAAGAGTCTTTAAAGAAACTATTGCACAAATGGAGAAGAGATGGGATGATCTCCAAACAAGAGTTTGATTTCTTATATGTTGAGTTTCCTGTGTTACCCAAACTATATCTCCTTCCTAAAGTCCACAAAAAGGTTGTCCCAGTTCCCGGCCGACCTATTGTCTCGGCAATTGCTGGAGTGGCAGAACATGTCACTCAGTATATTGACTATTTTTTGCAATATCTAGTCAAAGATTTGCCAACTTACATCAAAGACACCGGAGACTTTATCAGAAAGATTAAGGGTGTTCCATGGAGTGATGATTTGTTGTTTATTACTTTAGACATTGAATCGCTCTATACGAGTATTGTATATGCAACTGGTCTAGAGGCTTTGGAACACTTTCTTGGAAAAAGACCCATTAATTGTTATAATCATAACAAAATGATAATTGAACTCACAACGTGGTGTCTGAACAATAACTTCTTTTTATTTGGCAACGATATTTATGTCCAGAAACGTGGTGTTGCTATGGGGGCCTGCGTCTCCCCCAGCTAGGCGTGTCTTCACGTAGGCTGGTGGGAGGAGCAGGTCCTCAGGTGTACACATGGGGCCATCTTTGACAAACATGTGGTACAGTGGATGCATTATATAGACGATGTTTTTGTTTTATGGAGGGGAGATTATGAAAGTGCCAATACCTTTTTTTTGTCTATTAATGCTAATCAGGAGAATCTCAAGTTCACATCCACCATCTGTATTTTTGAAGCTGAATTCCTCGATGTTAAAATATTTATTCATGAGGGCTATTTAGCGACAAAACTCCATAGAAAGAGCTCTGCTGGCAATAACATCTTGCATGCCAGCAGTGCCCACCCGCGACATGTAATTGACAACATTCCTTTTGGAGAGCTTCTCAGGCTAAAAAGAATCTGCTGTACAGACACGGATCTGGCTATCTGCTCCAATTAGGCCTTGGATAGGTTTAGACGTAGGGGCTATAGGGAATCCATTTTGAAACTAGCAGTTCAAAAAACCAACGCTAGAACTCGTCAGTCATTGCTATCTTCCACTCAGAGTACTCCTCTGGAAGCTGACTCTAATATGGATGACCAAGCCCCCAGACTAATTACCACCTACAGCAAACAGATCAGGTCTATCGTTAAACAAAGATGGCCCATCTTAAAAACTGATCTAGTCCTGGCACCCAGACTACCAGATGGCCCCATTATCACTTATCGGAAGGGACCTTCCTTAAGAACTCAAATTAGCCATGAATTCCCTGAGCTTGGTAAAAAGGAAGAATGGTTGAAATCCCGGCCGGGATTTAAACGCTGCTCCACCTGTAAGGCGTGTAAATTTGGGAAAAACACCACCCAGTACTCTACACCATTCAGCCCAGTTATGACGAACATTAAGGGGTTGTTTAATTGCAAAACTGAATTTGCTGTCTATGTCCTGACATGCACCTGTGGCCTCAGATATGTTGGCAGCACTAGGCTACAGGTGCATGTCAGGATTCTCCAGCATTTGCGTGCCATCGTCAATAATGATGGAACATATCCGGTGGCCAGGCACTTTAAAGCCATACACAATAATAATTTACAGTGCCTTAATTATTATGTCATCGCCTCAGTTCACAAGCCACGCAGAGGCGGTGATAGAGATAGAATGCTAAGGAGACTTGAGTCACAGATTATTCTAGAACTAGACAGCAGGTTCCCCAACGGGTTGAACACTACAGAGGATTTACATGTATTTCTATAACAACTGTATTCATTTTTGGGATTAATTCGAGTAGAGGGCTCCACCTTTCCGTCTTTTTGCTAGTCAATTTTTTGAATTTCGCCTTAATATTACACATTTTTTATTTTATATTTTCACGGTTTACTTGTATATAAGTTTTCTTTTTGTACACTAGGATTTATCCTTTTTGCACTTTTTTCAGGACATAGACAATTTGGCATGCACATTTCGTTTTTGTCTTCCTTGATTGAAATTCCCCATTATGCTGTGGCTCTTTACTTATTAGTATCCTGAGTGTTTTGAAATATTTGGATATTTAAATGTTGCTGCTACTATATTTATGACCTTCAATGCATTTATGCAGAGAAACTTGAAGTTCACTGTGATAAGTCCTTTTATGATTTTTAGGGACTGAGGTTTACATTTTGCGAATTTGCACATTACTCTTCTGTTTACAAACTATTGCGTAATTTGCACATTTCATACTTGCACTTTACTGCGTAATTTGCACTAGTACCTACAATGCTTGTTTTGCACATGCGAAATTATTGTTAACTCGCACAGTAATCTGGTTGGTCATTGCATTTATGCTTTTATAAAATATTTATTTATCAGCACATTATGAATTGTACGTATTCATGCTCAGGAGACTGTAAATAATATGGATTTAACATGAATAGTTTTTTTTTATCCATCTGATTTTAACACACTGATGTGGGTTTTAATGTTTGGAAGACAGACTATGTATGTCCATAGCTTGTAGTGTGTCCTTGCTTTCCATTATCACATGGTATGGTTTTAAAAAACATAATGAAAGGGAAAAAAAACTGTGGGAAAAAATGTATTTAAATGGTGTATGGTTCATTACCTGACGATCTGTGAGCAAGGGCGGACGCCCGAAACGCGTCAGATTTGGTGACTCTACTTTAAATAAATTTTTGCCGAAGAAAATACGTGGGATTTGCGTGGTCTCTGCTATCGCGGTGGCGGTGTGGTGTGAGACTGCTGCTGTTGCATATATATATATATATACATACATACATATATATATTAAACACCAACGTTGGCTTTTGCCCAAGTCTCTTATTCGGCGGGCACACGACAGGGGTAGCCACCCCCTAAAGCACGAACACACCGTTACCAATGCTGCTCCCCTTTGATCCAAGGTAAACAACAACACTGGAGCCGTGGCCTCTATTTTCAGTGCAGATTTATTTAAGACACAATGTCCCAAACGTTTCGGAGTATAACACACTTCTTCACGGGCAAGAGACTGTGTTTCAGTGACAACTAATAAAGTGCAGGTCACGTAGTTTAGACATGAAAGATATATTTCAAAGTTTGAAGGGGAGCAGCATTGGTAACGTGTTTCTGTTCGGCGTGAAGTTGATTGGCTGATTCGGAAGTACGGAGACATTGTCGTTTTTCATATATGCTTGCTGGCCCAGTCTGCTAGCAAAGATAGATTCCTGACCCGAGGCTACAAAGCTACAGTAATAGATTCAGCTATTATTAGAGCCAACAATGTCTCTAGGAATGATGCACTACTGATTAAAAAATCCCAAGTATCTAATATTGATGCTCCTCAACCGGTCAGACTGATTACAACCTACAGTCGACAACACCAGTCACTCTGCACAATTTTGAACAAAAAATGGAGTCTGGTATGCAATGATCCGGTGATTGGCCACCTCATGCCAGGAAAACCTGATATAGCATTTAGAAAAGCGCATTCCCTCAGTAATGCACTAGTCAAATCAAGCCCAGAACTACGCGCCAACACAACTTGGCTTAATAACATCAAGGGCTTTAAGAAATGCGCAACTTGCAAGGCTTGCAAGCATGGGATGAACAGAACTCCATTTAGTGATATACCATGTCACATCACTAAGCAGTTGACATGCCGCAGTGAGTTCGCAGTCTATGTGCTGGAGTGTCCGCATGGCCTGCAATATGTTGGTAGTACCAAGTTGCAGGTTCACAAACGGATACTCCAGCACATTCGGGCAATCAACACCAGCGACCAGACATATCCAGTTGCACGCCTTTTTAAGGACTGCCATGACAACAGGAGTGAGTCCCTGAGATACTTTGTGGTGGACCAAGTAGCCCCCCTACGTAGAGGAGGCAGTCAAGAATCCATGTTACGTGCATTAGAGACCAGATACATTATAAACTTAGATTCCAAGACCCCACATGGGCTGAATTCAAGTGAGGATTGCTACACTTGCTTCTAGAAAATCCACCCCTCTATATGAATTGAGTGTTCCCATACCAGATGCAGTTTTTTGTTCAATTATAGTCAATCTATATAATATGTTGTTTAATATTTATATACATATATTGAACTGCCCTTCCCTTCATGAATTTATTAAGTATACAATGAGTATTCTTTTGAACCTGAGATAACATGACACACATTTTTATCTAAGACATTCATATTTTTTTCTACATTTTATATTCACTTGCACTTAGCACATTATACCGTGTCACAATTTTCTAATAACTTTGATTGGTAGACATAAGCTCGGCAACAATCATTTTTAAGTCAAGATGTGACCTAAACCATCTTTATATGGATTTTGTTTGAGCTTGCCGGTTTTATGGAATGTTTTAGCAATTGCCTGATTAGGGAATCAAAAACAATTTTATTTATATCATTGTAATGTATTTCTCTATGATGTTGATAATTGAATTTGCATGTATATTTATATATTTATATAACTTATTGCACATATGCCTATATTTATTAGTTTATTTATTTATTCATTTAAATTATTGTAATAATTGTCTAGTCTTGTACTGGGGTCGGGCACTTGCCTATGCTGTACATATAACTGCAAATTTTCATCTTGTCAGCTATTATGGCAGTATGTCTTCTATATCTATGCAAAGAGATTGCCACCAATCAAAATATCAGGTCCCTGCACTTGCACTTTAAATACCAGCTTGCCAATTCTCTGGGCGTCATGCGATCAAGGCCTCCGTTGAGGCTGAAACGCGTCATGCCGGCTGTTGTTGTTGCTGCACTTATCTGAAAATGAAGAAAACTTCATCTGCACTCCTGGGTCTGCTGTTCGTTATTCCTTTGGAGAACGATCCTTCAAGTATATATATATATATATATATATATATATATATATATATATATATATATATATATATATATATATATATATATATATATATATATATATATATATATATCCAAAACATGCTTCCCTTCTTTTCAGAGAGGAGCGCCGACACCAGATGCAGTTGGTAAAATGCTTTTTATTTCATACAGGAAGCCCAACAGGTCATGTACACCCAACGCGTTTCTCCTCTTTCAAGGCTTGATCACGGGTGGAAAAGTTTCTGCTTATGACGCCTAGCGTGATATTCACCTCCGCTTTTATGTCTTTTTGCAGAATGAACTACAAACAGGTGAGTTCGTTTTTTTCTCCTTTCCTTTAAACGTAGCATGGCAAAACTTTATTGGCTCTCCTTGCACAATTGCTACTCCATGTTTAAAAAGGAGATCGTTTGTAGTTGCATAGTTCCTTTAAAGCCTGTTGATTATCCATGGCTGCTTGTGCTAAGCATAATACACGACTTTCATCAGCAAGTGGAAAGGAGAAAAAAACGAACTCACCTGTTTGTAGTTCATTCTGCAAAAAGACATAAAAGCGGAGGTGAATATCACGCTAGGCGTCATAAGCAGAAACTTTTCCACCCGTGATCAAGCCTTGAAAGAGGAGAAACGCGTTGGGTGTACATGACCTGTTGGGCTTCCTGTATGAAATAAAAAGCATTTTACCAACTGCATCTGGTGTCGGCGCGCCTCTCTGAAAAGAAGGGAAGCATGTTTTGGATCTAAATGCGGATGGCTCCGGTGCCGCAGCGCTGACCCGCCCTGAAGGGTTTGAGGCTCACTGATCGGAGCACTTTGTGTGGGACTAATTTTGCTGTGAGCCCAGCCCGCCTTGCAAACCAAGAGTAAAAGATGGGACATTAACCAAGATGAAAATCGAAGGTGAGCAGGCAAGGGTGCGAGAGGGAGTTTCCACTTGCTGATGAAAGTCGTGTATTATGCTTAGCACAAGCAGCCATGGATAATCAACAGGCTTTAAAGGAACTATGCAACTACAAACGATCTCCTTTTTAAACATGGAGTAGCAATTGTGCAAGGAGAGCCAATAAAGTTTTGCCATGCTACGTTTAAAGGAAAGGAGAAAAAAACGAACTCACCTGTTTGTAGTTCATTCTGCAAAAAGACATAAAAGCGGAGGTGAATATCACGCTAGGCGTCATAAGCAGAAACTTTTCCACCCGTGATCAAGCCTTGAAAGAGGAGAAACGCGTTGGGTGTACATGACCTGTTGGGCTTCCTGTATGAAATAAAAAGCATTTTACCAACTGCATCTGGTGTCGGCGCGCCTCTCTGAAAAGAAGGGAAGCATGTTTTGGATCTAAATGCGGATGGCTCCGGTGCCGCAGCGCTGACCCGCCCTGAAGGGTTTGAGGCTCACTGATCGGAGCACTTTGTGTGGGACTAATTTTGCTGTGAGCCCAGCCCGCCTTGCAAACCAAGAGTAAAAGATGGGACATTAACCAAGATGAAAATCGAAGGTGAGCAGGCAAGGGTGCGAGAGGGAGTTTCCACTTGCTGATGAAAGTCGTGTATTATGCTTAGCACAAGCAGCCATGGATAATCAACAGGCTTTAAAGGAACTATGCAACTACAAACGATCTCCTTTTTAAACATGGAGTAGCAATTGTGCAAGGAGAGCCAATAAAGTTTTGCCATGCTACGTTTAAAGGAAAGGAGAAAAAAACGAACTCACCTGTTTGTAGTTCATTCTGCAAAAAGACATAAAAGCGGAGGTGAATATCACGCTAGGCGTCATAAGCAGAAACTTTTCCACCCGTGATCAAGCCTTGAAAGAGAAGAAACGCGTTGGGTGTACATGACCTGTTGGGCTTCCTGTATGAAATAAAAAGCATTTTACCAACTGCATCTGGTGTCGGCGCGCCTCTCTGAAAAGAAGGGAAGCATGTTTTGGATCTAAATGCGGATGGCTCCGGTGCCGCAGCGCTGACCCGCCCTGAAGGGTTTGAGGCTCACTGATCGGAGCACTTTGTGTGGGATATATATATATATATATATATATATATATATATATATATATATATATATATATATATTTATCTCCTCCAGTGCCGGTTTGCGCACCTTGGGCTGTCGTGGAGCGGTCCCGGATAGGCCACCGACCGGCCTTCAACATATACCAAAATTACCTCTTTTGTTCCGAAGTAAGCCAGGACACCCGGAATGTGTTTTCAAAAATTTAGTTAGCAAAAAAGGGGAGGGTGATCAATTGATCAAAGGGGCATTGTTTACCACTTAGCCAAGTGGAAGGTCCAGTATTAGCCAGTGCCCCCAAATAGTCAATGCAAACAATGTGGGAAGCTAAACCGTTCCTGCTAAAGAGTTATGTGTATTTGGCGTGGCCGGGGGTGTACATGTGGCACCCTAGGGCATCCATTTTGTTGGATGTATTTGCCTCACACACCCGAATGGATGTCATGCTTCATCATAGGCGTTGCTCCTCGTCGGGGAGGCGGTGCAATCCCCGGCGGGCTCACCTCCAGGAGGGGCTCTTTGTCGGAGATCTTTTTAATCCAACTGCCTCATGGTGAAGTGCGGGTATGAGGGAAGTAAAGGTTAGATAACCTGTAGGGTGATTAAAATGTAGTAAGGAGTACCAAAAGGAACTACTTTATTCTGGGGGTCTCCCGCTACGGTTAAAAACGTGAATCCAACTTGCTAGGTACCACCTAATTAGGTATTATGGTACTATATGAAGATGGATAGTGAACGGGTCAACATGTTTCTCGCCTAGGGATTTATCCGCGATTCATCAGGACCTTCAAAGTGTAAAAATAATAAATATGCAGTCATTCAGCAGCATGCTAGTGTCATGTGTGGAATGCAAGCGATATAGGTTTAATTTACCTCTGTAGTCATGTCCTATGCCTAAGGGTCAAGGATACTGTACTCCATGAGTACTCAGCGGTAAAGAATCGCCAGGGGAGAGCCTTGCGAGGTTACTCTATCAGCCTGCGTTCTTGCCTGGTGACCTACCCGACCACTACTTGAGAAATTTTGTCATGGCATTACCATCATATGTCAAGGATACCACCCAATTTCTGAGTATCATCAATGGCATCCACTGGGAGAACAGCTTCACACTGGTTACCTTAGATGTTAGCAGCCTCTACACCAGTATTCAACACGAACAAGGTTTGAAAGCAGTGAGGCACTTTCTGAACACCAGGTCTATCTCATTGTTACTACACTCACAAATGCTTCTGTCTATGATTGACTTCTGTTTAACTAACAATTTCTTTTTCTTTAATGACGTCATGTATCATCAGTCACAGGGCACAGCCATGGGAACCTACTTCGCCCCCAGCTACGCGAATTTATTCATGGGCTGGTGGGAGGAGCAGGTTGTCCGGGAGATGGCTGACTTCAACAATGTGTCCCTGTGGCTGAGATACATAGACAATATTTTTTTCATTTGGAATGGCGATGAGAACTCGGCCAAACGGTTTAGTGACAAACTGAATGTTAACACCTTGAATCTAATTCTAACAGAACATATCAGCAAGACTAAGATGGAGTTCCTGGATGTGGAGGTAGAAGTGGCAAATAACATTTTGACCACTAAACTCTTCAGAAAAACCACCTCTGGGAATAGTCTTTTGAGGGCTTTGAGTTGCCATCCTAAAAGTTTGATCTATAGTATCCCCTATGGAGAACTATTGCGCGCCAGGCGCAATTGCAGTACCCAAGATGGATATGAAAAAGAAAAAGCTGTGATGTGCCAGAGATTCAGGCAGAGAGGGTATGGTAACAAAGTAATTGCCAAAGCTGTAGAATGGAGTCACAAAAAATCTAGGGATGAACTACTAGCTCCCAAACCACCACAGACACAATCTGAAATCATCAGATTCATTACCACTTTCTCTGGTCAATATCAGGATGTAAGGAAGGTTTTTAAAAAACATTGGCATGTTTTAAATACTGATGAACATCTTAAGAAGTATGTAGGTGACAACCCTCAAATCACATTCAGGAAGGGTAAATCCCTTCGGGATGAACTCAGTCACAATTATGTGACAGAGAATGATCCACCTGAACATGCTACAAATGCTGGCTTTAGGTGCTGCAAGAAATGTAAAGCTTGCAAGAACAGCACAGATTGTAAGAACCTATTGATACCAGGTACTTCCAGGGAATTTACCATTAGAAAGAGATTATCCTGCAATACCCCATATAGCGTCTACTTACTGATATGCCCATGCAACAAGTGGTATGTGGGCAGCACAAAGCATGAGGCAAAAAAGAGGGTATTGGAACATCTTAGAGCGATACGGAACCTCAACAGACAATATCCATGGATGAGACCAAATTACGTATGGTGGTCATTGATTGTGTTGAACTAGGTATAAGAGGTGGAAATTATGAACTCTCTATGAGGAAGCTTGAGTCCAAATATATAATTGAATTCCAATGCTTGACTCCATTAGGGCTTAATACCAGTGAGGAACTGTCAGTTCACTTGTATGAAGAATAATTACATGTATCTGATATACTAGCATATTCGCTGTCTGTATTTTAAATGGTTTTAATTAATTTGTAATAGTTCAATTATTATTTTTTCACAGGTAATGTGGGGAACTGCTGGATACAATGAATCAGCAAAAAAGTGACCTTGTTGAACCTCATAGACTTACCTTGTTAGTGCCTGTGCGGCATGGAGTTGCAATTGCCCACTGGGGCATGGACTGGTTGCACAATGTTCGGACACATTGGAGACATACTTTGGAAATTATGCGCCGACTTTCTTTTGGCAATAATTTGAATACAATACATGCCCACTGGGGCAAGGATTCGAACTATATGCTTCATATCTTACCTGAATTATTGAGATTGCATGATATCTATTTAGCCCACTTGAGCTTTATCTGTAAACAATATAAACATATCTGTCACTTTGTTTACATTATGCATCCCAACAGTGAGAGCCAATGGTAACATGCGTATTATAGGCGTATAGTTTAACATCCAATGACTATCGAAATGTCATGCACACTGGGATCACGTGACCGAAATTCACGATATGCAACTATTTTGTGATATTGATACAACTCCTCAGCATTGGGTATAACGAGTGTCTGATCAATGAACTTAATATTCTAAATGTGCTTGGTTTACAATTAATTTTCATGTTTTTTCACATTTATTACCATGAGGCACAGCATGTAATCTTTTGATTATATTTGCGTCGTTATATATTTAGACGTTTTAACATTTGTTCTAAATATGACACGAGGTTCAATCATGACATTTATGCTTTATGTACATAATGAATGTGTATTTAGTATCTGTATAAGATGGCAGCCCGCATTACCATGGTGGCTATATGCGCACATTGGGGGTGTGTTTAGAGCACTTTAAAAATGGCCGTCATTGTTTGTTTGACGAGCGTGAGCAAGCCTTATCGGCGAAACTCGTCGCACTTTTTCACTTGCTGAATAAATTTTTGCAAACACATTCCGGGTGTCCTGGCTTACTTCGGAACAAAAGAGGTAATTTTGGTGTATATATATATATATATATATATATATATATATATATATATATATATATATATATATATATATATATATATTTCTTTATTCTTTATTTCGGCCAGTATG
This sequence comes from Lissotriton vulgaris, assembly GCF_964263255.1. Lineage (NCBI taxonomy): Eukaryota > Metazoa > Chordata > Amphibia > Caudata > Salamandridae > Lissotriton > Lissotriton vulgaris. Next base: position 21,453 of record NW_028245388.1, read on the forward strand.
GCCATAAAAGACACAGATATATAAAAAAAAAAAAACAGACAGGTATAATAGCATACATACAACAGCACTTTAAAACAGTAAGTTTAAAAATGTAGTACAAGAGTTACTTTTCACCTCCTCAATTTAAAACACATTTCATTTTGGCAACAGATTTTTATCGGCATATACAGAAGTTCTACTCAGAGTATCTGACCAATTTTCCTGCGAGTAATATACACAGAGTAAAGGAACCTGCTTATGCTAAATACAATAAACTGAGTTGTATTGCTTTTTATAATCCTATATGCTGTAGAGCAGGATCTGGTTCCTAGGAGGGTGCACATGGGTTTTAGCCATTTCTTTCGAGCCTTCAAGTAGGCACTACATATAAACAACATGTGGACCTCATTCTCCTTACAGGGCTTTAAACACATAGAACAACACCCGCTTTTGTCATTCGAGCCTCCCAGTCTTTTCTGTGACCAACGTTCTGTATTATAGCTCAACATAAGGATCCCATATCTAAACTTCAGAAAAAGGGACTTTGCAATAGGCGGCTCTATTTCATCCAAAAAGGATTCGAAGCGGGGTTCGTCTTTAAAGGATAAAAAATCTTGGATTAGTGATCCAACTCTGCTTTCATGTACGAGCCTGTCACTCATGTAAGACCAAAAGGCTCGTTTTACTATAGATTTAGAAAAAGCCGGTAAATTGTCAGGATTCTCCCACATTGAGTACAGGCCCAGGAGCGTGAAGCATTTTTTAATATGCACAAGCCACTGAATAGAGTTAAAAGAATCAAGGATCAGCAATTCTTGAAGGCCATTTCTGTATTCGAGCAGTTCTGGGGTAGACCACAACCTAACCCAAAACATTAATGGTCTTATAATGGCAAAGTAATCTGTTCTTTTAAAATTCAAGTCAAGCTGGAGGGGTATTAAAGGTGTACTATTCGGGACCCTTACAATAGCTCTCATGAATTTATTGTCCAAACCCTGAAAGCTATCTCTGGCCCAAGGTCCCCATATCTCTGCTCCGTACAACACAGCAGATTGAATTTTAAATTTAAAAAGCTCTAAGACAGGGGTTACACTCTTGCTTGTGCTAGCGTTTAGTCTACATATAATTGGTTTGACGTTGTGGGCATATGATACCTTACTTTTCTCAATTTGGGCCTTCCAACTTAGTTTGGAATCAAGTGTAACGCCCAGATAGGAAAAGTTTTCCACTGTTCCTAATTTCTGGCCATTCAAAGTCAAAAACCCTCTGTCCGGTTTGCTGGGGTTTAGTGCTATACATTTTGTTTTATCAGCATTTATTTCCAGGCCCTTGGTCATGCAATAACAGCTAAAGGAGTTTAAGAGTGCCTGGAGGCCTTTCTTGGTCTGGGATATGAGAATGGTATCATCCGCAAAGAGCAACGCAGGCACCCTCTCTCCGTTAAGCTGCGGGGAGTCATTAGTACAACCATTCAAATGATTGGGAGCATCATTAACAAACAAGGAAAACAAGGTAGGGGCCAAGACACACCCTTGGCGAACCCCACGTTCAATGGGGATGTTACGCGTCAGTTCGCCATTTGGACCCCACCTGATGTTTGCATAATTTCCAGCATGTAACTCAACTATTTGGGCCAAAAGACACCCTGGCAAGCCTACCTCACTTAAGGTCCTCCAGAGCAAGTTGCGAGGGACAAGGTCAAATGCGGCTCTCAGATCTACGAAAGCTACATACAAATGACCTTTCCTGATATGCACGTACTTCCAGATCAAACAACAGAATCTGAATATTTGATCTATGGTACTAGTCTTGCTCCTAAAGCCAGCTTGAAATTTGGAGATTATTTTTGAGTCCTCCAGCCAATCATTAATCCGAAATAGTAAGTGTTTGGAATAGAGTTTTTGCAGGATATCCATTAGACTAATTGGTCTATAGTTTGAAGGTACCAGTCTGTTCCCCTTTTTAAAAATTAACACAACTTCCGCTGCACGCCAACTATCTGGAAAGCGACAACTTGTAGACAGAACATTAAACAAACGATTTACATAAGGAGCCCATACTTCAATGTCATGTTTATATAGATCCCCCGGTATTTTATCAGGGCCTGGTGCTTTACAGTTTTTTAGTTCATTAATCGCCCTTATTGTTTCCTCCAGTGTGAAGTCAAGGGGTTCGATAGGAGGAGGGGACCATGGTATCTTGTTGTCATCACCATCATATTGTTTATAAAGGGATGTGAAGTGGGTCACCCATGTCATTTCATCCAAAAACGTGTCTTTTACAGCTCTGCCTGCATGCCCCTCGTTAGCCACCAGCCTCCAAAAGCCAACATTATCATTAGTTTTTGCAGCAACTAGCATTTCTGACCAGATCGACTCTTCCCATAGTTTTTTTGATGTTTTTTGGGCACACTTATATACCTCCCTTGCAAGTTTGACTCCTTCCTTTGATTTGCTTTTAATAGCAAGCAGGAGATTTCTCTTGGCCAGCCTGCATGAATGGTCATACCATAGTTTTCCGTGACTTCCCACCCTTATATTTTGTTGCTTTTTCCTTGGCATTTTTGACAAGCAAGTTTTTAGTTCACCGTGCAGTTCAATAAAGTGATCAAAGTGGACAGGTAGAAAAGATTGGCCAGCTATAGGTCCGAACATTTCCCCAAAGAGAGAGTACACCGATGCTAGGGCCTTGCTATCAGACAAAATATAGGGCCATTTTACTGCACGCCTATTATTATTTATGTGTACATCCTCACATATTTTGCCATTGGTGGTCTCAGATGATGGAGTAGCTAGGTTGGTAGTAATATCACTAAACATTTGCACATCAATGTAAAGTTCTAAAGGGTAGTGGTCACTTTCCTCCCTACTTGTCACTTTTAAATCAATCAAATAATGCCAAAGGCTAAGGGAAACAAGTATGAAATCTAGATTACTATTGGATTTTGCAAAAGTAGGATGTTTTGACAAATCCGAAGGGAGGCGGCCGTTACATGCTCTAAGACCATGATCTGCAGTTAGCCTTAGCAATTGAACGGCCAAAGTGGAGCACTTAACAGAGTTTGAGGTTTCAAGCTGGGGAATTTTGTACACCTGGTCCTCGTCCTCAAAAACGTCATTAATACCAGAGACCGGTTCGAAATTACAGTTTAGGTCGCCTCCCAGAATTACCGGAGTATCTCCAACCACCTTATTCAAAAAGAGATCCAGTGTTTCCAGAGTAGGTGAGACCTTGGAATGGGCAAGTGGTCTATTGTAGACGTTGACAATGTAACATTCATTTCCATTTGAGGGTACAATTTTTAAGGCCAGAATATTGGGTATTCCTGTATCTATAATTTCAACCCTCATAACCAAGGTGATTTTAAGCCATATAATCAACCCCCCTGACGGTCTCCCCCTATCAGACTGAACTGCCTCAGTGCCATAGGTTTTGTATCCGACTCTATGCGGAACATCTATAGCCCATGTTTCTTGTAATAAACAAAGGTCACTAGTATCAATATAATCAGCCCATTCAGGATCCTTGAGATTTTTACCAACACCAGCAATGTTCCAGGACAAAATGAGCAAACGTGGGGTTGATCTATTACTGAGACAGGTTTGGTCATCAAATGCCGGCATAAATACCGGCTGGTGAAGTACACTACCTAACTGTATATCGGCAGTTTGATTCTCTGTCTCAATGACCACATCTCTTACTATAGTATTGGTTCCCCCATCTAAACAACCCACATCCAGATCGTGACATACTTTATCAGCTGCTAGAGACCTTTCCTTGTTCTGGTGGTGATAAGACTTATTACACAGTGTACAGTAAGTGTCATATAACTTGGGAATACAATCTGGCATAGTCCCAAGTCAATCGACGGCATCTAGACAACTGTACCTGTTGAAGGTGGGGATACCAGACCACATATTTCGATCTGCCTGTCTAGCCAAGTTGGGTACATAACCGTGATACTGTTTGACAGTGTTCCAATTAGACCCATATTGTATAGGCCTAGGTGGGGGGTAAAAAAACGATAAAGGCCTAGCTTCAATGGGTGGTGTATCACCATATGATTTCCATTTACAAATCTGTTCAGCACTATGGGGTTCCTCAAAAGAAATGACTATACAGTCACCCATAATTGATTTGGCCATGGGTCCTACCCACGGTACCCTACGAACCATAAGGATTTTACTTTTCATGTGGTTCGGTATGGGTTTGTTCGAATTTAACCAATAGATCACTTTATTTTTTAAGGATTGAAAGTTCTCCTCATATTGGTTTTCTAATTCAGGTACCCCTGTGAGAACAATTACAAATGGGCTTGCGTCAGGTGGCAAATCTATATACCCTCCTTTAAAGTTGTTAAAAGAATGGCCAGATTGGTGGTTTGGCTTGTTAGAAACATTGAAAAAAGATCTATCAGTCAAGGATTTATTACTGGCAAGGGTAGTATGAGGATTGGCAGGTGGATTAGATGTGGATTTCTGTGGAACGGGGGTGTTGGGGGTAGGAGAATGGGTAGCAGCAACATTTGGCAGTTGAGGCATTTTGCTTTGAACATGACCCTTCAGCAAAGGTTTATTAGAGGTATTTGCAGATGACGAGGTCGAGGGTATTGGATTTGGTATGGCTGGTGTTTTTGTTATCGATTTTATATTTGTGCTTTTTACTATTCCCTCTTTTTGCTGCTGTATGCTAGTTGGATTTTTATTCAGAGGTATCACAGGAGCAGTAGCTGGTGCTTGCATAGACACTATGGGTACATCAGTGCAGTTAAGACTTAAGCTAGATAGTGTAATAACACTTTTTTCTACCTCAAGCAACTGATTCTCAATGCCAGTTAACCTGACTTCTAATGGCCTGAGTAGTTTCTTAAGCGTCTCCCATACCAGTTTTAAAAACTCTTCCCTTCCCCCTTCCTGTTCTACCATATTCAAAGAATTTCTCTGGCCCTCATTGTCAAAGTGGTCAGCCATCATGACCGAGTTTTGCTCATCTGTGCTATCATTGACACTTTGGACATTTGGAGGCGCTTGGTCAGACATATTATTGGCAATCGTTACATTGGGTGTTTGCGGGCCCCCCCTATGATATTTTGACTAAAAGCCACCTTCGCCTTTTTCCTAGCATACGCAGATATATGTTTCCTTTTTCTCTTATGTTTTGGTGATGTCTTAACAGGCACCTGACTTTTGTTCGGATCTGTTTCCACCAATACCTTTGGCTTCTCACCATTTTTAATACCCTCGATATTCCCTATCAGTGGATCCGAAGATGGAAGACTTTCAGATACAACAGTGACAGAGGGGCCCGGGGGAACAAAGTCTTGATTAATAGAGGGAGTTGTTTCCTCAGCAGTAGAGTGAACCTCGACCAAGGTGATAATTGGTGTGGGGCCAGTAGTGCGCTCAGGAGTTTTTGAGGAGGCAATACTACCTAGGGAGAATTTTTTCCTTAGTGCTAGTTCGGTGGAGAGCCTCCTTGCAGACTCCAGCTCCAAGGATACTCTGTGCTGGAGTTTAGTGATCTCATTATCAATTGAAAGGCTTGTCCTTGTGATAAAATCGTCCAGGGTACCTGTAGCCTTTTTAGTGGATTTGGTAGACCTGCTCCTAGTTTCACAGACAGACATTATTTAAATTATAGGTGGTTTAAAGTTAAAACAAAAGCGCAACTAGATAACTCACATGAAAAACCAAGAGGGATGGCCCGGTCTGGTCTTAATCGGTCTATAACGGCCTAAAATGGCCCTGTCTTTGCCCAGTCTTAGCCCCGGCCTTTGCCCCGCGCGCGTCCCGCGTGCGCGTTACTGACACTGATTATCAGAGAGAAGGACAGGTGAAGGGGGCGGGAAGAGGACCAGCTGCGGCCGATCAGCGCCGCTGAGCACGCTGGTCCTCGCAGTCCCGCCTCTGGCCTTGATGTCAAGCTGGAGGGCGCGTTGGTGCTCCAATGCACGTGCGAGACCCAAGGACTGGATCCTCACCAAAGTCTCTAGCCTGCGAGCGGCCCCCGCAAAGCGGGGGCCGCGAGGCGTGGCGAAGTGGCCGGAAAACGGACAGCCAAACGGGAACAGCACTCCCGGCAAGGTAAATGAAGGAACCCAAGCAGCTCTCACTCCGCAGTGATTTTAACAGGTGAAGGGGGCGGGAAGAGGACCAGCTGCGGCCGATCAGCGCCGCTGAGCACGCTGGTCCTCGCAGTCCCGCCTCTGGCCTTGATGTCAAGCTGGAGGGCGCGTTGGTGCTCCAATGCACGTGCGAGACCCAAGGACTGGATCCTCACCAAAGTCTCTGGCCTGCGAGCGGCTCCCGCGAAGCGGGGGCCGCGAGGCGTGGCGAAGTGGCCGGAAAACGGACAGCCAAACGGGAACAGCACTCCCGGCAAGGTAAATGAAGGAACCCAAGCAGCTCTCACTCCGCAGTGATTTTAACGGGTGAAGGGGGCGGGAAGAGGACCAGCTGCGGCCGATCAGCGCCGCTGAGCACGCTGGTCCTCGCAGTCCCGCCTCTGGCCTTGATGTCAAGCTGGAGGGCGTGTTGGTGCTCCAATGCACGTGCGAGACCCAAGGACTGGATCCTCACCAAAGTCTCTAGCCTGCGAGCGGCACCCGCGAAGCGGAGGCCGCGAGGCGTGGCGAAGTGGCCGGAAAACGGACAGCCAAACGGGAACAGCACTCCCGGCAAGGTAAATGAAGGAACCCAAGCAGCTCTCACTCCGCAGTGATTTTAACGGGTGAAGGGGGCGGGAAGAGGACCAGCTGCGGCCGATCAGCGCCGCTGAGCACGCTGGTCCTCGCAGTCCCGCCTCTGGCCTTGATGTCAAGCTGGAGGGCGCGTTGGTGCTCCAATGCACGTGCGAGACCCAAGGACAGGATCCTCACCAAAGTCTCTAGCCTGCGAGCGGCTCCCGCGAAGTGGGGGCCGCGAGGCGTGGCGAAGTGGCCGGAAAACGGACAGCCAAACGGGAACAGCACTCCGGCAAGGTAAATGAAGGAACCCAAGCAGCTCTCACTCCGCAGTGATTTTAACGGGTGAAGGGGGCGGGAAGAGGACCAGCTGTGGCCGATCAGCGCCGCTGAGCACGCTGGTCCTCGCAGTCCCGCCTCTGGCCTTGATGTCAAGCTGGAGGGCGCGTTGGTGCTCCAATGCACGTGCGAGACCCAAGGACTGGATTCTCACCAAAGTCTCTAGCCTGCGAGCGGCTCCCGCGAAGCGGGGGCCGCGAGGCATGGCGAAGTGGCCGGAAAACGGACAGCCAAACGGGAACAGCACTCCCGGCAAGGTAAATGAAGGAACCCAAGCAGCTCTCACTCCGCAGTGATTTTAACGGGTGAAGGGGGCGGGAAGAGGACCAGCTGCGGCCGATCAGCGCCGCTGAGCACGCTGGTCCTCGCAGTCCCGCCTCTGGCCTTGATGTCAAGCTGGAGGGCGCGTTGGTGCTCCAATGCACGTGCAAGACCCAAGGACTGGATCCTCACCAAAGTCTCTAGCCTGCGAGCGGCTCCCGCGAAGCGGGGGCCGCGAGGCGTGGCGAAGTGGCCGGAAAACGGACAGCCAAACGGGAACAGCACTCCCGGCAAGGTAAATGAAGGAACCCAAGCAGCTCTCACTCCGCAGTGATTTTAACGGGTGAAGGGGGCGGGAAGAGGACCAGCTGCGGCCGATCAGCGCCGCTGAGCACGCTGGTCCTCGCAGTCCCGCCTCTGGCCTTGATGTCAAGCTGGAGGGCGCGTTGGTGCTCCAATGCACGTGCGAGACCCAAGGACTGGATCCTCACCAAAGTCTCTAGCCTGCGAGCGGCGCCCGCGAAGCGGGGGCCGCGAGGCGTGGCGAAGTGGCCGGAAAACGGACAGCCAAACGGGAACAGCACTCCCGGCAAGGTAAATGAAGGAACCCAAGCAGCTCTCACTCCGCAGTGATTTTAACGGGTGAAGGGGGCGGGAAGAGGACCAGCTGCGGCCGATCAGCGCCGCTGAGCACGCTGGTCCTCGCAGTCCCGCCTCTGGCTTTGATGTCAAGCTGGAGGGCGCGTTGGTGCTCCAATGCATGTGCGAGACCCAGGGACTGGATCCTCACCAAAGTCTCTAGCCTGCGAGCGGCCCCCGCGAAGCGGGGGCCGCGAGGCGTGGCGAAGTGGCCGGAAAACGGACAGCCAAACGGGAACAGCACTCCCGGCAAGGTAAATGAAGGAACCCAAGCAGCTCTCACTCCGCAGTGATTTTAACGGGTGAAGGGGGCGGGAAAAGGACCAGCTGCGGCCGATCAGCGCCGCTGAGCACGCTGGTCCTCGCAGTCCCGCCTCTGGCCTTGATGTCAAGCTGGAGGGCGCGTTGGTGCTCCAATGAACGTGCGAGACCCAAGGACTGGATCCTCACCAAAGTCTCTAGCCTGCGAGCGGCTCCCGCGAAGCGGGGGCCGCGAGGCGTGGCGAAGTGGCCGGAAAACGGACAGCCAAACGGGAACAGCACTCCCGGCAAGGTAAATGAAGGAACTGAAAAAACCATAGGTTATAGACCATATATAGTTAGGAATTAGCATTTACAAAACCTTGAAAATTCACTGAAAAAACCATAGGTTATAGACCATATATAGTTAGGGATTAGCATTTACAAAACCTTATTTTACTCACACAAAACCATTGAAATTCGCATATATAGTTAGTTGCACTAACTATATATCGCGCACCCGCAATCCACTGCTGATGATGTCACATATTACATCATTCATGACATGGTCAGTGACATCACTGATGACATCACTGACAACATCACTGATGACATCATTCATGTGATAATACGATTAACCTCTTCAGATTCAAATATAACCTTAGATACACTCAGTGTAAACAGACACTCACAGATTTTCACTCATCCATGGAGTTACTCATACACCTAGTCAGACATGCAAACAATCAATCACACCTCCATTTCCTCAACTATACAGTTAAACACACCTTACTAATTCAAACATATTCTAACATATATTTTCTCTCTTATACAATCACTGATACAAGTTTTCAATGATCCATGCAGCCACTCACACATTCACTGGCTCTTATACACATTAATTTATATATGTCAATTCTCACATGTACTGTGTTTTACATATGTACTTACTTTGACATGTAGCACTGAGATATCCATTTACTCACCATTACACTCATGCACACAGTCAACAACCCATACAGCTGTTTCCACATGCAGTTTTGAACCCATACATCTAGTGAATCAACTGTTCACACATGTATGCACAGAGTCACACACCTCCCAGCCACCCACACACACACTCACGCTCCCATACAAATAATTGGGCAACCAATCAATAACCCATAAAGTTAATCATATAGCTACTGATCAACACATGCAGCAGTTTACAGAACAAAAGATATAATGATGCACAAATTAAGACAGTTTAGTCACTAACCCATGCTCTCAGTGAGACACATTTAATCACTCTCTCATACAGTCAGTCATGCACTTACTAATTCCTTCATCCAGACACTTATACATCCACTCATTCTTCAATATGTAAGACATATTTTAACTTTACAGACACATTCAGTCACTGGATGATGTCATCAGTGATGTCATCAGTGATGTCACTGACCATGTCATGAATGATGTAATATGTGACATCATCAGCAGTGGATTGCGGGTGCCCGATATATAGTTAATGCAACTAAATATATATGCGAATTTCAATGGTTTTGTGTGAGTAAAATAAGGTTTTGTAAATGCTAATCCCTAACTATATATGGTCTATAACCTATGGTTTTTTCAGTGAATTTTCAAGGTTTTGTAAATGCTAATTCCTGACTGTATGAGTGAGTGAATAAATGTGTCGTACTAAATGCATGGGTTAGTGACTAAACTGTCTGAATGTGTGCATCAGTATGTCTGTTGTGGTGTAAACTGCTACATGTGTTGATCATTAGCTATACGAGAGGCTATATGCGTTATTGATTGGTTGCTCAAGTATTTGTATGGGAGATTGAGTGGGGGTGGGGGTGGCTGGGAGGTGTGTGACTCTGTGCAAGGATGTGTGAGCAGTTGATTCACTAGGTGTATGAGTTCAAGAGTGCATGTGGAAACAGCTGCATGGGCGGTTGACTGTGTGCATGAGTGTATTGATGAGTGAATGGATATCTGAATGCTACATGTCATAGTAAGTACATATGTAAAACACAGTACATGTGAGAGTTGGCATATATAAATAACTGTGCATGAGAGCCAGTGAATGTGTGAGTGACTGTAAGGATCATTGTGAACTTGTATCAGGGATTGTATAAGAGAGTAAATATGTGTTACTATATGTTTGAATAAGTAAGGTGTGTATAACTGTATAGTTGAGGAAATGGAGGTGAGATTGTTTCTTTGCATGACTGACTAGGTGTGTGAGTAACTCCATGGATGAGTGACAGTGTGTGAGTGTCTGTATACACTGAGTGTATCTAAGGTTATATTAGAGTCTGAAGAGGTTCATCGTATTAGCACAAGAATAATGTCATCAGTGATGTGATCAATGATGTCAAATGAGATGTCATTTGAGATGTCATCAGTGATGTCATTTGAGATGTCATCAGTGATGTCATCAGTGATGTCACTGACCATGTCATGAATGATGTAATATGTGACATCATCAGCAGTGGATTGCGGGTGCGCGATATATAGTTAGTGCAACTAACTATATATGAAATTTCAATGGTTTTGTGTGAGTAAAATAAGGTTTTGTAAATGCTAATTCCTATATATGGTCTATAACCCATGGTTTTTTCAGTGAATTTTCAAGGTTTTGTGAATGCTAATACCTAACTATATATGGTCTATAACCTATGGTTTTTTCAGTGAATTTCAATGGTTTTTTAATAGCAAATATCAAAAGCTGTAAAATGTCAAGTACGTGGTAGGTAAAAACATTTTCGTGTTTATGCACGCTGATGTGCTTTGAACGCTGCCCCCCCCTCCTCTTTTCTTTTAGGAGTATTCTCTCTTTGCAGATAGTGAAGGGTAGGTACCGCAGGCCTTTGCCCCCGTTGTAATCCGTCGTGCCTGCTTCCCTCTCCATTTAATTGATTGTTATCCTAGCATTTATTGTTTTGGAATTGGTTCTCTTTGGTTCATTCTCTATTTACAAACAAGCACAGAGTCGCAATACTCTGTTTAGTCTTTGCAGATAGTGAAAAATCGTTAAAAAAACAAAAGGAATCAAGCAAAATCAGTAGACCACTAATGGGATCTCTTTTTGACCTCGCTAAAATAGAAACATTAGGAACAACCCCTCATGAGAAATACGAAACTAGTGAGAGGAACTGAGCTCGACGCCATGATGGCTGCAAGACAGCTCGGCTCCGCCGCCCACCCCGCCCAAAACAACGACAAACCCTATGCAAATATTATAAATATATACAACACACCAGCAAAGTAACAGGGTAAAACGTTTTATTAAATAACTATTTACATGGCAGCCTGCTGCAACATCCATCACTGTTCCTGTCGAGGTAGCATAGCTGGCGGCCTAGGGGTGGAGGACCGTTGTGCAAATTGCCCGGGGACGACACCATGCGCCAAGGCTCGTCCCCAGTACATCCAGAGGTGATGTCCGACAAGTTGTGTGGGGGGATGCCTTGCTGATGCCGCCACCCCCACCACCACCTTCTTGTTGCCTGATCCGGCTAGCTCAATCGATCGAGCATGAGACTCATGCACTCTGATCTCCTTGGCCTCAGTCAAGCATCAATAGTAAGATTTTCATAGGTGTAGGTTCATGGTTTTCCATCCACAGACTAAAAGCCTAGAGTGGGAGTGAAAGAACAATAACTAGGTAAGAAGGAAGGCAGAGGTTGTGGGAAGGACTCTGGATATGGTATGTTACTTGGTCCCTCAGATGCTTCGATGTCACTGCCTTGCACAAATGGCATAAGTCCTGAATGTTGGGTGCCATAGTTGAGGGTTCCGAGCAGCGCTTGTAACACTGTCTGAAGCTTATTTGCACCTGCTGCAGCTTCACTATTCTCAAAGTAAGTGGGGGCTGTTTGTGGACCTGACTGCATTGGAAAACAATGTGATGCGGTGCCTCCCTGAACCGCTTGACGGAGGCCCCGAGATAATTGCGCCTGCTCCACACCTTGTCCCACAATCCGTTTGACCTGAAGACACGTCCTGCGGTGCCCTGGTCCGACCATCACATATACCTGCGCCAGGAGACGGCGTGGGGTGCACTAAAAGGGAGAGGCGGCGCGAACGAGCCTCCCCCACCTCCCCAGGTGGAGGTTTCTCAGCTATACCCCAGCGCTTCACTCGACCAGCTGACTTGCGCCCGCTCTTGCGACACAGTGCCTCGCTCGGCCAGCTGAATTGCGCCTGCTCTTGCTATTACAACGTCTCACCCGCCATCCAACGGAATTGCATGCAATCTTGCGGTACAGCGACAGGCGGCTGCCACGGAGCTCACGAAATGGCGGTCGGCTCCACAGACTTGGGCCTGGCCTGCAAGGATGGCTCTGGGCAACCGTGGAACTCGGACGCTTGACTGCTAGGGCATGGGCCCCATTCCCAAAAGAGTCCCCTCTGCTTTGAAGATTCTACTACAGTCACCGGGACCCCCGACTCCCGCAGGCTTCCGGTGGGGAGCGGCTGCCATGTTTGCTCGCGGAATGGCCACGACGTAGCCACGAGATGGTGGTGCTCTCATGCTGACGCCAGCTTCAGTCTGAAACATCCAGAAACACTGTAGACTACCAATTCGATCAGTTCCGGTGGAGCCCCAACGTGACCCGGTAGAGAAGAACTTGCCCTCCCCTCTTTGACTGATGGTTCTTGTTGCCTATCCCTTCTGTTGTCATTTAACAGAACTTTTTGGACTGCTGAAAGGGGTTGTGTTCCGACCGCTGGTTGGTGGAGACATTTTGACTATATTCTGGACCTGCGTTGTCGCGTAATGCGTCATATGACGCGCCGCGTTAGCGCACCCGGAAGTGCTCCGGTGCGAGAGGCGCAGCTTCCCGGAAGCGATCCAGGGCGCGGCGCGCAGCGCGTAACGTAAGCATAACAGGTCATGTGACTTGTTAATAAAACTTTTCATTGGTTCATTTTACTTTTGTTTTTCTAATGATGGAAGGCTTGGTCATATGACCTAAAAATAACACTTTTCATTGCTTTCGAACATTTTTTTTTCCCAAATGATGAAAGCCCCACCTTTTTTTTCTCACTCTGACTTGTAAAGCAAAGGACCGAGATGCATTTACAGTTTATCACTAACAATGTTCCAGGCTAATGTATTTTCCCGGGAAATTTACAACTGTCCTGCAAGTAAAATATTCCTATTTCGAGAAAAAGGGCGTTTCTTCGTCCCATGAGGGAGCCGTTGAACAAAAGAGGCTCGACCTGCTGTCTTAGTCGCTGATAGGCATGAATATCGGATTCTTATCGATCACTTTATGTTGCAGGAGTGGAAAACACAACAGCCCTTGACCATTTATCTTTACTGCGTTCCTGCGTATTATACCTTTTAACCGTCATGTAATCGGGCTGCTTTATTTCACTTGCCTTTTACTGATTCCAAAACAGTGGCTATTATTCAAAACTTTACCAATCTAGGTACTACTACCATGTTTTGTTTTAAAAACCTTTATTTTGAAAATGTCAGTATACAAATACGGGCCTATAACCACGTGGGCCGGCCACAGAGCAAACTGTAATCGTATATGATGAGGGGACATTTACACTGTAGAAGAACGTAACGGGCGGGCCATTAGGTTGCAAGAACTAAGGTGTCTAACAGTTGCGGAATCGGTGGACGTACATTTTATAATTAAAGTACGACAGGGCCAGTTACAATAAAATTATCTAATTATACATTTGCGGGCAAGTACCATGGGTGACGTTAATTCGAACTTTCAATAGTACAGTAATCAATAACACATCAGAACTTAATATCAATAGGGATGTCCAAATGTTCAATCAGTACTCGTCCCCGCCCGCCATGTGCTTCAAAACTGCATACGTATCTCATGATATCAAGGTTGGGCAACCAGTACACAACAAGGAGTTACGAGTCCCATTTATACCGGCGCCATTTTGGGCGAGGCCGGGCAGGTCCAGGATATAGTCAAATATGTCTCCACCAACCAGCGGTCGGACCAGAACCCCTTTCGGCAGTCCAAAAAGGTTCCGTTAAATGACAACAGAAGAGATAGGCAACAAGAACAATCAGTCAAAAGAGGGGACGCTTTCGGGAATTGGGCCCATGCCCTAGCAGGCAAGCGTCCGAGTTCCAAGGTGTCCCAGGGCAATTTTAGTGGACCAGGCCCAAATCCAAAGAGCCGGCCGCCATTTTGAAAGTCCTGTTGCAGCCACCTATCGCTGCACCGCAAGAGTGGACGCAATTCAGCTGGATGGTGGGCGAGACGCTGTAGCCGCAAGAGCGGGCGCAACTCAGCTGGATGGCGGGTGAGGCACTGTGCCGCAAGAGCGGGCGCAACTCAGCTGGATGGCGGGTGAGGCACTGTGCCGCCACTGTGCCGCAAGAGCGGGCGGAACTCAGCTGGATAGCGAGTGAAACGCCAAGGGGCGCCCCACTGCAGCTGAGTAGCCTCCACCTGGGGAGGCGGGAGAGGCCCGTTCGCGCCGCCTCCCCCGAGCACCCCACGCCGTCTTTCGGCGCAGCATTGTAGGATGGCCACACCAGTACAACTTGCTGGACACCAACTCGGTGCCATCCGGATCTCGGCGCGTTGTGCTGCCTTTGGCCTATTCGTACATCGGTCCGCTACTGACGCCGCCTCACAGGCCAACGGATTTTGTAGGCTTTTTATAGCCCAAAGCCGCATAACAGGTCATGTGACTTGTTTATAAAACTTTTCATTGGTTCATTTTACTTTTGGTTTCCTAATGATGGAAGGCTTGATCATATGACCTAAAAATAACACTTTTCATTGGATTGAAAAAAAAATGTTTCCCCAATGATGAAAGCCCCACCTTTTTTTTTCTCACTCGGCAGTCCAAAAAGGTTCCGTTAGATGACAACAGAGGGGACAGGCAACAAGAACCATCAGTCAAAAGAGGGGAGGGCAAGTTCTTCACTACCGGGTCACGTTGGGGCTCCACCGGAAGTCATCGAATTGGTAGTCTACAGTGTTTCTGGATGTTTCAGACTGAAGCTGGCGTCAGCATGAGAGCACCACCATCTCGTGGCTCCGTCGTGGCCATTCCGCAAGCAATCATGGCAGCCGCTCCCCACCGGAAGCCTGTGGGAGTCGGGGGCCCCGATGACTTTTGTAGAATCTTCAAGGCTGAGGGGAAGCTTTCGGGAATGGGGCCCAAGCCCTAGCAGGCAAATGTCCGAGTTCAAATGTGTCCCAGGTCCATTTTAGTGGACCAGGCCCAAATCCGAAGAGCCGGCCGCCATTTTAAGAATCCTGTGGCAGCCGCCTATCGCTGCACCGCAAGAGTGGGCGCAATTCAACTGGATGGTGGGCGAGACGCTGTAGCCGCAAGAGCGGGCGCAACTCAGCTGAATGGCGGATGAGGCACTGTGCCGCAAGTGCGGGCAGAACTCAGCTGGATAGCGACTGAAACGCTAAGGGGCGCCCCACTGCAGCAGAGGAGCTTCCACCTGAGGAGGCGGGGGAGGCCCGTTCGCGCTGCCTCCCCCCCCCGGGGCGCCCCACACCGTCTTTCGGCGCAGCATTGTAGGATGGTCAGACCAGTGCGGCAACTTGCTGGACACCACCTGGGTGCCGTCCGGATCTCGGCGCGTTGTGCTGCCTTCGGCCTATTCGCACAACGGACCGCTACTTACGCCACCTCACAGGCCGACGGATTTTGCCGACTAAAAGACAGACCAAAGCAGCCCATTGTTGCTTTGAGATGGATGTTGCAGCAGGCTGCCATGTAAATAGTTGTTTAAAATG
Source organism: Lissotriton vulgaris (assembly GCF_964263255.1). NCBI lineage: Eukaryota > Metazoa > Chordata > Amphibia > Caudata > Salamandridae > Lissotriton > Lissotriton vulgaris. The sequence continues at coordinate 37,338 of NW_028245388.1, forward strand.
TTTTTTTTTTAACGTGTTTACTTTGTTGGAGCGTTCTATATATTTATAAGTTATTAAAGTGTTATAATCCTACTACTTTGTTGGAGTGCTATATATTTTTAATGTGACACATAATTGTAAAGACTTTGATGTACAAAAAGGCATCCCTGGAATCTTCCGCTTCAGGCTCGGTCCCACACACCCTTACAGTGAGAATCCCCTCCCCAATCACAATACAGGATCGTTATCAAATAGTAGGAACGCGTGTGGTGTGACGGATCTCATGGGGTGGGGGCCTTGATCTACTGTAACTCCTTTGAAGAGGGGTGATTCTTTACAGTTGGGGCCATAAACTACATCCGCAGGGCTAGGTGATAGCCTGGGACCGGCCTGGACAATCGGACACAGAGGAAGAGGAATGTCAGAGGGTGCGGTAGTGAATAGGGTGAAAGGGAGGTGTCGGGCGGGCACAGGGTGTGATTCTCAGGGAAGAGCAGCGCAGATGGGGGGAGGTTTATGGCCCATGCATGAGAGAGAGAGCGGGGGTGACCAGTGCGTGGGGGAGATGCTTGCGAGGGTGGGGAGCCATGCTGAGGATCGGCGGCGTGCAGAGAGTGGGTCTGGTCAAGGCATCTAAAATGGCTGCCGTGCACGACAAAAGTGTGGCATTGGAAAAAAGGCAAGATGGCGCAGACAATGTTTATCAATACGGATTAATTTATAACAATTATTTTTAACAATATATTTACTCGCAGTGACAAAATGGCGGTCAACACTTCCTGATTTCCTTCGAATCGAACGTTAACAGACGTCACGCAGCAAAAAAAATAAAAAAATCAGCTCACGTGCAGCCGCTGGAAGACATGTATCAACATATATGAGCATCCTCAGCCACCCTCAGAAAACATAGGGGGTCAGGATACGTCTCCTGTACCCCCTTATACCCATTTCTCACATTATTTTTCCTCCATCTTGTAATTTAATTAAAACGAAACACAAAATGGCGAATTCCCGTTTCGCTACCGGTTCGCGACCCGGTTCGCGAACCAGGAAGCGCTTCTACCGCGAAAAATCAATTTTTTTTTATTTGCCCCACGGGACCCTTTAATAACCCCAACATCATTCCTAGGGGGTCGAGAGGGGTCTACCTTGCCCCCTTTCATTAAATTCCCCCTTCGTTTTTCTCCTCCTCTTGTCTCTCGATCCTACCGAGAGACAAGATGGCGGCCGTTCCGGACTGTTTAGAATGTTGACAGACACCGGAGAGCCAATCAGCTTTGCTTCGCAAAGTTCCGTTACGCGAAAAGTACGCGAACCGTTGCGCTACCCGGGACGCTGTCACAGATATATCTGTTTTTTAAAACGTTAATTTCTCAAAATCCACTGGAGCACATATATTGAGACCTAGCAAAGGCACATCGGGCTAACAGTCCCTACAATTTTGCCAAGTTTCGTGCAAATCCATTCAGCCGTTCGAGCTAAAAGTGAGGCCAACCGCCCTATGGAAAAATGAATGGGAAAAACGCGTTTTGGGACCCCCCTTTTTTCTTGGCCCCCCCTTGACGAAACCCCCCCAAATTTTCAGGGGCTGCTCAGTGCCATTTTCCTGAAAATTTCAGCCGATTCCGTCCACAAACGCCAAAGTTATTAGACATAGAATTTTCAAAAGTCCCATAGAGAAAAAATCCTAACTATATATACCAACTGGCGACCGACGGGACCCTTTAATAACCCCAACATCATTCCTAGGGGGTCAAGAGGGGTCTACCTTGCCCCCTTTCATTAAATTCCCCCTTCGTTTTTCTCCTCCTCTTGTCTCTCGATCCTACCGAGAGACAAGATGGCGGCCGTTCCGGACTGTTTAGAATGTTGACAGACACCGGAGAGCCAATCAGCTTCAGCTTCAGTGATGTAATTTGAGATGTCATCAGTGATGTCATCAGTGATGTAACTGACCATGTCATGAATGATGTAATATGTGACATGATCAGCAGTGGATTGCAGGTGCGCGATATATAGTTAGTGCAACTAACTATATATGCGAATGTCAAGGGTTTTGTGTGAGTAAAATAAGGTTTTGTAAATGCTGATTCCTAACTATATATGGTCTATAACCTATGGTTTTTTCAGTGAATATATATATATATATATATATGCAAAAAAGAAGGAGAGAACTGTGGGTAATTCCCAAGTTTAGGGGGAAGGCAGCTCCTGTATAGAGCACCCTCAATACCAGCGACACTCTAAATTTGCTCACCTCAAATGTCTGCTTTTCTATCAAAGTTTTTAAGCATTAGGACTAGCACAGTACAATGCACGCTGAGATAGAAATGGACAGTCTTTGCCATTTGTACAGCAAAGTCTTTAAGCATAGGATTAGCACAGTGCTATCCACGCCGAACTGTAAAATGACAAAAGCCATTCATCACTCCAGGCACCGTATTACAGCTTTGGAATGGTACAATACCATCCAAGCCAACCAGAAATGAATAAAAGCAACCACTGACACGTGTTTCGCTGTCATTACAGCTCTTCAGAGAGGTTTAGCTTTGTCCAGACACAAGGGAGCACCCAGTATAAGTCAAAACAATACCCTTGCAGGCATAAAGTGACGCATAAATTATTCAGAAAAGAAGGAGAGAACTCTGGGTAGTTCCCACGATTAGGTGGAGAGGCATCTCCTGTATAGAGCACCCTTTACACCTGCGACACTCTAAATTTGCTCACCTCAAATGTCTGCTTTTCTATCAAGGTTTTTAAGCATAGGACTAGCACAGTGATATGCACGCCGAGATAGAAATGGACAAAGTCTTTTGCCATTTGTACAGCAAAGTCTTTAAGCATAGGATTAGCACAGTGCTATCCATGCCGTGCTGTAAAATGACAAAAGCCATTTATCACTCCAGGCACAGTATTACAGCTTTTGTATGGTAATATACCATCCAAGCCAACCTGAAATGAATAAAAGCAACCCCTGACACGTGTCTCGCTGTCATTACAGCTCTTCAGAGAGGTTTAGCTTTGTCCAGACGCAAGGGAGCACCCAGTATAAGCCAAAACAATACCCTTGCAGGCGTAGAGTGACGCATAAATTATGCAAAAAAGAAGGAGAGAACTCTGGGTAGTTCCCAAGTTCAGGTGGAAGGCACCTCCTGTATAGAGCACCCTCAACACCAGCGACACTCTAAATTTGCTCACTTCAAATGTCTGCTTTTCTTTCAAAGTTTTTAAGCAGAGGATTAGCACAGTGCTATGCACGCTGAGATAGAAATGGACAGTCTTTTGCCATTTGTACAGCAAAGTCTTTAAGCATAGGATTAGCACAGTGCTATCCACGCCGAGCTGTAAAATGACAAAAGCCATTTATCACTCCAGGCACAGTATTACAGCTTTGGAATGGGACAATACCATTCAAGCCAACCTGAAATGAATAAAAGCAACCCCTGGCACGTGTTTCGCTGTCATTACAGCTCTTCAGAGAGGTTTAGCTTTGTTCAGACACAGGGAGCACCCAGTGTATGTCAAAACAATACCCTTGCAGGCATAGAGTGACGCATAAATTATACAAAAAAGAAGGCGAGAACTCTGGGTAGTTCCCAAGTTTAGGTGGAAGGCATCTCCTGTGTAGAGCACCCTCAACACCAGGGACACTCTAAATTTGCTCACCTTAAATGTCTGCTTTTCAAGCAAAGTTTTGAGGCATAGGATTATCACAGTGCTATCCACGCCGAGATACAAATGGACAAAGTCTTTTGCCATTTGTACAGCAAAGTCTTTAAGCACAGGATTAGCACAGTGCTATCCACGCCGAGCTGTAAAATGACAAAAGCCATTTATCACTCCAGGCACAGTATTACAGCTTTGGAATGGTAAAATACCATCCAAGCCAACCTGAAATGAATAAAAGCAACCCCTGACACATGTCTCGCTGTCATTACAGCTCTTCAGAGAGGTTTAGCTTTGTCCAGACACAAGGGAGCACCCAGTATAAGTCAAAACAATACCCTAGCAGGCATAGAGTGACACATAAATTATGCAAAAAAGAAGGAGAGAACTCTGGGTCGTTCCCAAGTTTAGGTGGAAGGCACCTCTTGTTTAGAGCACCCTCAACAACTGCGACACTCTAAATTTGCTCACCTTAAATGTCTGCTTTTCTAGCAAAGTTTTTAGGCATAGGATTAGCACAGTGCTATCCACTCTGAGATAGAAATGGACAAAGTCTTTTGCCATTTGTACAGCAAAGTCTTTAAGCATAAGATTAGCACAGTGCTATCCACGCCGAGCTGTAAAATGACAAAAGCCATTTATCACTCCAGGCACAGTATTGAAGCTTTGGAATGGTAAAATACCATCCAAGCCAACCTGCAATGAATAAAAGGAACCCCTGACTTGTGTTTCGCTGTCATTACAGCTCTTCAGAGAGGTTTAGCTTTGTCCAGACACAAGGGAGCACCCAGTATAAGTCAAAACAATACCCTTGCAGGCATACAGTGATGCATACATTATGCAAAAAAGAAGGAGAGAACTTTGGGTAGTTCCCAAGTTTAGGTGGAAGACATCTCCTGTATAGAGCACCCTCAACACCTGCGACACTCTAAATTTGCTCACCTCAAATGTCTGCTTTTCTATCAAAGTTTTTAAACATAGGATTAACACAGTGCTATTAACGCCAAGATAGAAATGGACAAAGTCTTTTGCATTTGTACAGCAAAGTCTTTAAGCATAGGATTAGCACAGTGCTTTCCACGCCGAACTGTAAAATGACAAAAGCCATTTATCACTCCAGGCACAGTATTACAACTTTCGAATGGTAAAATACCATCCAAGCCAACCTGAAATGAATAAAAGCAACCCCTGACACGTGTCTCGCTGTCATTACAGCTCTTCGGAGAGGTTTAGCTTTGTCCAGACACAAGGGAGCACCCAGTATAAGTCAAAACAATACCCTTGCAGGCATAGAGTGACACATAAATTATGCAAAAAAGAAGGAGAGAACTCTGGGTAGTTCCCAAGTTTAGGTGGAAGGCACCTCCTGTATAGAGCACCCTCAACAACTGCGACACTCTAAATTTGCTCACCTTAAATGTCTGCTTTTCTAGCAAAGTTTTTAGGCATAGGATTAGCACAGTGCTATCCACGCCGAGATAGAAATGGACAAAGTCTTTTGCCATTTGTACAGCAAAGTCTTTAAGCATAAGATTAGCAGAGTGCTATCCACGCCGAGCTGTAAAATGACAAAAGCCATTTATCACTCCAGGCACAGTATTGAAGCTTTGGAATGGTAAAATACCATCCTTGCCAACCTGCAATGAATAAAAGGAACCCCTGACACGTGTTTCGCTGTCATTACAGCTCTTCAGAGAGGTTTAGCTTTGTCCAGACACAAGGGAGCACCCAGTATAAGTCAAAACAATACCCTTGCAGGCATACAGTGATACATACATTATGCAAAAAAGAAGGAGAGAACTCTGGGTAGTTCCCAAGTTTAGGTGGAAGACATCTCCTGTATAGAGCACCCTCAACACCTGCAACACTCTAAATTTGCTCACCTCAAATGTCTGCTTTTCTATCAAAGTTTTTAAACATAGGATTAACACAGTGCTATCCACGCCAAGATAGAAATGGACAAAGTCTTTTCCATTTCTACAGCAAAGTCTTTAAGCATAGGATTAGCACAGTGCTATCCATGCTGAGCTGTAAAATGACAAAAGCCATGTATCACTCCAGACACAGTATTACAGCTTTGGAATGGTAAAATACCATCCAAGCTAACCTGAAATTAATAAAAGCAACCCCTGACACGTGTTTTGCTGTCATAACAGCTCTTCAGAGAGGTTTAGTTTTGTCCAGACACAAGGGAGCACCCAGTATAAGTCAAAACAATAACCTTGCAGCATAGAGTGATGCATAAATTATGCAAAAAAGAAGGAGAGAACTCTGGGTAGTTCCCAAGTTTAGGTGGAAGGCACCTCCTGTATAGAGCACCCTCAACACCAGCGACACTCTAAATGTGCTCTCCTCAAATGTCTGCTTTTCTTTCAAAGTTTTTAAGCATAGGATTAGCACAGTGCTATGCACGCTGAGATAGAGATGGACAGTCTTTTGCCATTTGTACAGCAAAGTCTTTAAGCATAGGGTTAGCACAGTGCTATCCACGCCAAACTGTAAAATGACAAAAGCCATTCATCACTCCAGGCACAGTATTTCAGCTTTGGAATGGTAAAATACCATCCAAGCCAACCAGAAATGAATACAAGCAACCCCTGACACGTGTTTCGCTGTCATTACAGCTCTTCAGAGAGGTTTAGCTTTGTCCAGACACAAGAGAGCACCCAGTATAAGTCAAAACAATACCCTTGCAGGTATAGAGTGACGCAGACATTATGCAAAAAACGAGCCAACTCTGGGTAGTTCCCAAGTTTAGGTGTAAGGCATCTCCTGTATAGAGCAACCTTAACAACTGCAACACTCTAAATTTGCTCACCTCAAATGTCTGCTTTTCTATCAAAGTTTTTAAGCATAGGATTAGCACAGTGCTATCCACGCCGAGATAGAAATGGACAAAGTCTTTTGCATTTATACAGCAAAGTCTTTAAGCATAGGATTAGCACAGTGCTATTCACGCCGAGCTGTAAAATGACAAAAGCCATTTATCACTCCAGACACAGTATTACAGCTTTGGAATGGTACAATACCATCCAAGCCAACCTGAAATGAATAAAAGCAACCCCTGGCACGTGTTTCGCTGTCATTACAGCTCTTCAGAGAGGTTTAGCTTTGTTTAGACACAGGGAGCACCCAGTGTATGTCAAAACAATGGTATGCACCTGTTACAACGCAATTTTTACAACGCACTACCACTACAACGCAGGACCACTGCAACGCAGGCATTACAACGCATACCATTACAACGCATTGCGCTGGGGGGCGCTCTAGGATAAGAGGTAAGTTTAATTTACTATCCAACACCTTCCCTAGGGTCCACGGGGACTGGAGTTAGAATAGTAAATTATACTTACCACTATCCAGCACCCCAAAGCGCTATGCGTTGTAACGGTATGCGTTGTAAATACCGCGTTGTAATGGTATGCGGAGTAAAAGTATGCGTTGTAACGTCATACATCCCAAAACAATACCCTTGCAGGCATAGAGTGACGCATAAATTATACAAAAAAGAAGGCGAGAACTCTGGGTAGTTCCCAAGTTTAGGTGGAAGGCATCTCCTGTATAGAGCACCCTCAACACCAGGGACACTCTAAATTTGCTCACCTCAAATAGCTGCTTTTCTATCAAAGTTTTTAAGCATAGGATTAGCACAGTACTATCCACGCCGAGATAGAAATGGACAAAGTCTTTTGCCATTTGTACAGCAAAGTCTTTAAGCATAGGATTAGCACAGTGCTATCCACGCCGAACTGTAAAATGACAAAAGCCATTTATCACTTCAGGCACAGTATTACAGCTTTGGAATGGTAAAATACCATCCAAGCCAACCTGAAATGAACAAAAGCAACCCCTGACACTTGTCTCGCTGTCATTACAGCTCTTCAGAGAGGTTTAGCTTTGTCCAGACACAACGGAGCACCCAGTATAAGTCAAAACAATACCCTTGCAGGCATAGAGTAACACATACATTATGCAAAAAAGAAGGAGAGAACTCTGGGTAGTTCTCAAGTTTAGGTGGAAGGCACCTCCTGTATAGAGCACCCTCAACACCTGCGACACTCTAAATTTGCTCACCTCAAATGTCTGCTTTTCTATCAAAGTTTTTAAACATAGGATTAACACAGTGCTATCCACGCCAAGATAGAAATGGACAAAGTCTTTTGCATTTCTACAGCAAAGTCTTTAAGCATAGGATTAGCACAGTGCTATCCATGCTGAGCTGTAAAATGACAAAAGCCATTTATCACTCCAGACACAGTATTACAGCTTTGGAATGGTAAAATACCATCCAAGCTAACCTGAAATTAATAAAACCAACCCCTGACACGTGTTTTGCTGTCATAACAGCTCTTCAGAGAGGTTTAGTTTTGTCCAGACACAAGGGAGCACCCAGTATAAGTCAAAACAATAACCTTGCAGCATAGAGTGATGCATAAATTAATCAAAAAAGAAGGAGAGAACTCTGGGTAGTTCACAAGTTTAGGTGGAAGGCACCTCCTGTATAGAGCACCCTCAACACCAGCGACACTCTAAATGTGCTCACCTCAAATGTCTGCTTTTCTTTCAAAGTTTTTAAGCATAGGATTAGCACAGTGCTATGCACGCTGAGATAGAGATGGACAGTCTTTTGCCATTCGTACAGCAAAGTCTTTAAGCATAGGATTAGCACAGTGCTATCCACGCCAAACTGTAAAATGACAAAAGCCATTCATCACTCCAGGCACAGTATTTCAGCTTTGGAATGGTAAAATACCATCCAAGCCAACCAGAAATGAATAAAAGCAACCCCTGACACGTGTTTCGCTGTCATTACAGCTCTTCAGAGAGGTTTAGCTTTGTCCAGACACAAGAGAGCACCCAGTATAAGTCAAAACAATACCCTTGCAGGTATAGAGTGACGCATACATTATGCAAAAAACGAGAGAACTCTGGGTAGTTCCCAAGTTTAGGTGTAAGGCATCTCCTGTATAGAGCAACCTTAACAACTGCGACACTCTAAATTTGCTCACCTCAAATGTCTGCTTTTCTATCAAAGTTTTTAAGCATAGGATTAGCACAGTGCTATCCACGCCGAGATAGAAATGGACAAAGTCTTTTGCATTTATACAGCAAAGTCTTTAAGCATAGGATTAGCACAGTTCTATCCAGGCCGAGCTGTAAAATGACAAAAGCCATTTATCACTTCAGGCACAGTATTACAGCTTTGGAATGGTACAATACCATCCAAGCCAACCTGAAATGAATAAAAGCAACCCCTGGCACGTGTTTCGCTGTCATTACAGCTCTTCAAAGAGGTTTAGCTTTGTCCAGACACAAGGGAGCACCCAGTATAAGTCAAAACAATACCCTTGCAGGCATAGAGTGACACATAAATTATGCAAAAAAGAAGGAGAGAACTCTGGGTAGTTCCCAAGTTTAGGTGGAAGGCACCTCCTGTATAGAGCACCCTCAACAACTGCGACACTCTAAATTTGCTCACCTTAAATGTCTGCTTTTCTAGCAAAGTTCTTAGGCATAGGATTAGCACAGTGCTATCCACGCCGAGATAGAAATGGACAAAGTCTTTTGCCATTTGTACAGCAAAGTATTTAAGCATAAGATTAGCACAGTGCTATCCACGCCGAGCTGTAAAATGACAAAAGCCATTTATCACTCCAAGCACAGTATTGAAGCTTTGGAATGGTAAAATACCATCCAAGCCAACCTGCAATGAATAAAAGGAACCCCTGACACGTGTTTCGCTGTCATTACAGCTCTTCAGAGAGGTTTAGCTTTGTCCAGACACAAGGGAGCACCCAGTATAAGTCAAAACAATACCCTTGCAGGCATACAGTGATGCATACATTATGCAAAAAAGAAGGAGAGAACTCTGGATAGTTCCCAAGTTTAGGTGGAAGACATCTCCTGTATAGAGCAGCCTCAACAATGCAACACTCTAAATTTGCTCACCTCAAATGTCTGCTTTTCTATCAAAGTTTTTAAACATAGGATTAACACAGTGCTATCCACGGCAAGATAGAAATGGACAAAGTCTTTTGCATTTCTACAGCAAAGTCTTTAAGCATAGGATTAACACAGTGCTATCCATGCTGAGCTGTGAAATGACAAAAGCCATTTATCACTCCAGACACAGTATTACAGCTTTGGAATGGTAAAATACCATCCAAGCTAACCTGAAATTAATAAAAGCAACCCCTGACACGTGTTTTGCTGTCATAACAGCTCTTCGGGGAGGTTTAGTTTTGTCCAGACACAAGGAAGCACCCAGTATAAGTCAAAATAATAACCTTGCAGCATAGAGTGATGCATAAATTATGCAAAAAAGAAGGGGAGAAATCTGGGTAGTTCCCAAGTTTAGGTGGAAGGCACCTCCTGTATAGAGCACCCTCAACACCAGCGACACACTAAATGTGCTCACCTCAAATGTCTGCTTTTCTTTCAAAGTTTTTAAGCATAGGATTAGCACAGTGCTATACACGCTGAGACAGAGATGGACAGTCTTTTGCCATTTGTACAGCAAAGTCTTTAAGCATAGGGTTAGCACAGTGCTATCCACGCCAAACTGTAAAATGACAAAAGCCATTCATCACTCCAGGTACAGTATTTCAGCTTTGGAATGGTAAAATACCAGACACTCTGTTCATCACCACCCCCTTTTGTAAATCGATTTTGGCCACTATAGGTGTGGCAGGGTATACTCAGACATGAGTCCCTTTCTCACTGCTCCATCAGGATTCAAGCAAGCCGGGCCGAAGAGGCTGAAATGCCAGAAACCGGTCCCCGGTAGCTTGTCTCCTTTCTGGTAAAGAATTGGCTTGGTAGTTTAGTCTGCCCTGTTCCCATGATGCACTGGGCCAGGGACAGACTGATTTGCATATAGCCAGGTTCTGAGCTGGGATGGGGCAGTGAGATAAATAACGGTGATGGATCAAGCCCTGATCTTTGGACTGGGTAAGAGTGGTCTGCTCAATTCAGACACTCTGTTCATCACCACCCCCTTTTGTAAATCGATTTTGGCCACTATAGGTGTGGCAGGGTATACTCAGACATGAGTCCCTTTCTCACTGCTCCATCAGGATTCAAGCAAGCCGGGCCGAAGAGGCTGAAATGCCAGAAACCGGTCCCCGGTAGCTTGTCTCCTTTCTGGTAAAGAATTGGCTTGGTAGTTTAGTCTGCCCTGTTCCCATGATGCACTGGGCCAGGGACAGACTGATTTGCATATAGCCAGGTTCTGAGCTGGGATGGGGCAGTGAGATAAATAACGGTGATGGATCAAGCCCTGATCTTTGGACTGGGTAAGAGTGGTCTGCTCAATTCAGACACTCTGTTCATCACCACCCCCTTTTGTAAATCGATTTTGGCCACTATAGGTGTGGCAGGGTATACTCAGACATGAGTCCCTTTCTCACTGCTCCATCAGGATTCAAGCAAGCCGGGCCGAAGAGGCTGAAATGCCAGAAACCGGTCCTCGGTAGCTTGTCTCCTTTCTGGTAAAGAATTGGCTTGGTAGTTTAGTCTGCCCTGTTCCCATGATGCACTGGGCCAGGGACAGACTGATTTGCATATAGCCAGGTTCTGAGCTGGGATGGGGCAGTGAGATAAATAACGGTGATGGATCAAGCCCTGATCTTTGGACTGGGTAAGAGTGGTCTGCTCAATTCAGACACTCTGTTCATCACCACCCCCTTTTGTAAATCGATTTTGGCCACTATAGGTGTGGCAGGGTATACTCAGACATGAGTCCCTTTCTCACTGCTCCATCAGGATTCAAGCAAGCCGGGCCGAAGAGGCTGAAATGCCAGAAACCGGTCCCCGGTAGCTTGTCTCCTTTCTGGTAAAGAATTGGCTTGGTAGTTTAGTCTGCCCTGTTCCCATGATGCACTGGGCCAGGGACAGACTGATTTGCATATAGCCAGGTTCTGAGCTGGGATGGGGCAGTGAGATAAATAACGGTGATGGATCAAGCCCTGATCTTTGGACTGGGTAAGAGTGGTCTGCTCAATTCAGACACTCTGTTCATCACCACCCCCTTTTGTAAATCGATTTTGGCCACTATAGGTGTGGCAGGGTATACTCAGACATGAGTCCCTTTCTCACTGCTCCATCAGGATTCAAGCAAGCCGGGCCGAAGAGGCTGAAATGCCAGAAACCGGTCCCCGGTAGCTTGTCTCCTTTCTGGTAAAGAATTGGCTTGGTAGTTTAGTCTGCCCTGTTCCCATGATGCACTGGGCCAGGGACAGACTGATTTGCATATAGCCAGGTTCTGAGCTGGGATGGGGCAGTGAGATAAATAACGGTGATGGATCAAGCCCTGATCTTTGGACTGGGTAAGAGTGGTCTGCTCAATTCAGACACTCTGTTCATCACCACCCCCTTTTGTAAATCGATTTTGGCCACTATAGGTGTGGCAGGGTATACTCAGACATGAGTCCCTTTCTCACTGCTCCATCAGGATTCAAGCAAGCCGGGCCGAAGAGGCTGAAATGCCAGAAACCGGTCCCCGGTAGCTTGTCTCCTTTCTGGTAAAGAATTGGCTTGGTAGTTTAGTCTGCCCTGTTCCCATGATGCACTGGGCCAGGGACAGACTGATTTGCATATAGCCAGGTTCTGAGCTGGGATGGGGCAGTGAGATAAATAACGGTGATGGATCAAGCCCTGATCTTTGGACTGGGTAAGAGTGGTCTGCTCAATTCAGACACTCTGTTCATCACCACCCCCTTTTGTAAATCGATTTTGGCCACTATAGGTGTGGCAGGGTATACTCAGACATGAGTCCCTTTCTCACTGCTCCATCAGGATTCAAGCAAGCCGGGCCGAAGAGGCTGAAATGCCAGAAACCGGTCCCCGGTAGCTTGTCTCCTTTCTGGTAAAGAATTGGCTTGGTAGTTTAGTCTGCCCTGTTCCCATGATGCACTGGGCCAGGGACAGACTGATTTGCATATAGCCAGGTTCTGAGCTGGGATGGGGCAGTGAGATAAATAACGGTGATGGATCAAGCCCTGATCTTTGGACTGGGTAAGAGTGGTCTGCTCAATTCAGACACTCTGTTCATCACCACCCCCTTTTGTAAATCGATTTTGGCCACTATAGGTGTGGCAGGGTATACTCAGACATGAGTCCCTTTCTCACTGCTCCATCAGGATTCAAGCAAGCCGGGCCGAAGAGGCTGAAATGCCAGAAACCGGTCCCCGGTAGCTTGTCTCCTTTCTGGTAAAGAATTGGCTTGGTAGTTTAGTCTGCCCTGTTCCCATGATGCACTGGGCCAGGGACAGACTGATTTGCATATAGCCAGGTTCTGAGCTGGGATGGGGCAGTGAGATAAATAACGGTGATGGATCAAGCCCTGATCTTTGGACTGGGTAAGAGTGGTCTGCTCAATTCAGACACTCTGTTCATCACCACCCCCTTTTGTAAATCGATTTTGGCCACTATAGGTGTGGCAGGGTATACTCAGACATGAGTCCCTTTCTCACTGCTCCATCAGGATTCAAGCAAGCCGGGCCGAAGAGGCTGAAATGCCAGAAACCGGTCCCCGGTAGCTTGTCTCCTTTCTGGTAAAGAATTGGCTTGGTAGTTTAGTCTGCCCTGTTCCCATGATGCACTGGGCCAGGGACAGACTGATTTGCATATAGCCAGGTTCTGAGCTGGGATGGGGCAGTGAGATAAATAACGGTGATGGATCAAGCCCTGATCTTTGGACTGGGTAAGAGTGGTCTGCTCAATTCAGACACTCTGTTCATCACCACCCCCTTTTGTAAATCGATTTAAGCATAGGGTTAGCACAGTACTATCCACGCCAAACTGTAAAATGACAAAAGCCATTCATCACTCCAGGCACAGTATTTCAGCTTTGGAATGGTAAAATACCATCCAAGCCAACCAGAAATGAATAAAAGCAACCCCTGACACGTGTTTCGCTGTCATTACAGCTCTTCAGAGAGGTTTAGCTTTGTCCAGACACAAGAGAGCACCCAGTATAAGTCAAAACAATACCCTTGCAGGTATAGAGTGACGCATACATTATGCAAAAAACGAGAGAACTCTGGGTAGTTCCCAAGTTTAGGTGTAAGGCATCTCCTGTATAGAGCAACCTTAACAACTGCGACACTCTAAATTTGCTCACCTCAAATGTCTGCTTTTCTATCAAAGTTTTTAAGCATAGGATTAGCACAGTGCTATCCACGCCGAGATAGAAATGGACAAAGTCTTTTGCATTTATACAGCAAAGTCTTTAAGCATAGGATTAGCACAGTTCTATCCAGGCCGAGCTGTAAAATGACAAAAGCCATTGATCACTTCAGGCACAGTATTACAGCTTTGGAATGGTACAATACCATCCAAGCCAACCTGAAATGAATGAAAGCAACCCCTGGCACGTGTTTCGCTGTCATTACAGCTCTTCAGAGAGGTTTAGCTTTGTCCAGACACAAGGGAGCACCCAGTATAAGTCAAAACAATACCCTTGCAGGCATAGAGTGACACATAAATTATGCAAAAAAGAAGGAGAGAACTCTGGGTAGTTCCCAAGTTTAGGTGGAAGGCACCTCCTGTATGGAGCACCCTCAACAACTGCAACACTCTAAATTTGCTCACCTTAAATGTCTGCTTTTCTAGCAAAGTTCTTAGGCATAGGATTAGCACAGTGCTATCCACGCCGAGATAGAAATGGACAAAGTCTTTTGCCATTTGTACAGCAAAGTATTTAAGCATAAGATTAGCACAGTGCTATCCACGCCGAGCTGTAAAATGACAAAAGCCATTTATCACTCCAAGCACAGTATTGAAGCTTTGGAATGGTAAAATACCATCCAAGCCAACCTGCAATGAATAAAAGGAACCCCTGACACGTGTTTCGCTGTCATTACAGCTCTTCAGAGAGGTTTAGCTTTGTCCAGACACAAGGGAGCACCCAGTATAAGTCAAAACAATACCCTTGCAGGCATACAGTGATGCATACATTATGCAAAAAAGAAGGAGAGAACTCTGGATAGTTCCCAAGTTTAGGTGGAAGACATCTCCTGTATAGAGCACCCTCAACAATGCAACACTCTAAATTTGCTCACCTCAAATGTCTGCTTTTCTATCAAAGTTTTTAAACATAGGATTAACACAGTGCTATCCACGGCAAGATAGAAATGGACAAAGTCTTTTGCATTTCTACAGCAAAGTCTTTAAGCATAGGATTAGCACAGTGCTATCCATGCTGAGCTGTAAAATGACAAAAGCCATTTATCACTCCAGACACAGTATTACAGCTTTGGAATGGTAAAATACCATCCAAACTAACCTGAAATTAATAAAAGCAACCCCTGACACGTGTTTTGCTGTCATAACAGCTCTTCGGGGAGGTTTAGTTTTGTCCAGACACAAGGAAGCACCCAGTATAAGTCAAAATAATAACCTTGCAGCATAGAGTGATGCATAAATTATGCAAAAAAGAAGGAGAGAACTCTGGGTAGTTCCCAAGTTTAGGTGGAAGGCACCTCCTGTATAGAGCACCCTCAACACCAGCGACACACTAAATGTGCTCACCTCAAATGTCTGCTTTTCTTTCAAAGTTTTTAAGCATAGGATTAGCACAGTGCTATACACGCTGAGACAGAGATGGACAGTCTTTTGCCATTTGTACAGCAAAGTCTTTAAGCATAGGGTTAGCACAGTGCTATCCACGCCAAACTGTAAAATGACAAAAGCCATTCATCACTCCAGGTACAGTATTTCAGCTTTGGAATGGTAAAATACCATCTAAGCCAACCAGAAATGAATAAAAGCAACCCCTGACACGTGTTTTGCTGTCATTACAGCTCTTCAGAGAGGTTTAACTTTGTCCAGACACAAGAGAGCACCCAGTATAAGTCAAAACAATACCCTTGCAGGTATAGAGTGACGCATACATTATGCAAAAAAACGAGAGAACTCTGGGTAGTTCCCAAGTTTAGGTGTAAGGCATCTCCTGTATAGAGCAACCTTAACAACTGCGACACTCTAAATTTGCTTACCTCAAATGTCTGCTTTTCTATCAATGTTTTTAAGCATAGGATTAGCACAGTGCTATCCACGCCGAGATAGAAATGGACAAAGTCTTTTGCATTTATACAGCAAAGTCTTTAAGCATAGGATTAGCACAGTGCTATCCACGCCGAGCTGTAAAATGACAAAAGCCATTTATCACTCCAGGCACAGTATTACAGCTTTGGAATGGTACAATACCATCCAAGCCAACCTGAAATGAATAAAAGCAACCCATGGCACGTGTTTCGCTGTCATTACAGCTCTTCAGAGAGGTTTAGCTTTGTTCAGACACAGGGAGCACCCAGTGTATGTCAAAACAATACCCTTGCAGGCATAGAGTGACACATAAATTATACAAAAAAGAAGGCGAGTACTCTGGGTAGTTCCCAAGTTTAGGTGGAAGGCATCTCCTGTATAGAGCACCCTCAACACCAGGGACACTCTAAATGTGCTCAGCTCAAATGTCTGCTTTTCTTTCAAAGTTTATAAGCATAGGATTAGCACAGTGCTATGCACGCTGAGATAGAGATGGACAGTCTTTTGCCATTTGTACAGCAAAGTCTTTAAGCATAGGGTTAGCACAGTGCTATCCACGCCAAACTGTAAAATGACAAAAGCCATTCATCACTCCAGGCACAGTATTTCAGCTTTGGAATGGTAAAATACCATCCAAGCCAACCAGAAATGAATAAAAGCAACCCCTGACACGTGTTTCGCTGTCATTACAGCTCTTCAGAGAGGTTTAGCTTTGTCCAGACACAAGAGAGCACCCAGTGTAAGTTAAAACAATACCCTTGCAGGTATAGAGTGACGCATACATTATGCAAAAAACGAGAGAACTCTGGGTAGTTCACAAGTTTAGGTGGAAGCCATCTCCTGTATAGAGCAACCTTTAAAACTGCAACACTCTAAATTTGCTCACCTCAAATGTCTGCTTTTCTATCAAAGTTTTTAAGCATAGGATTAGCACAGTGCCATGCACGCTGAGATAGAAGTGGACAGTCTTTTGCCATTCGTACAGCCAAGTCTTTAAGCATAGGATTAGCACAGTGCTATCCACGCCGAACTGTAAAATGACAAAAGCCATGTATCACTCCAGGCACAGTATTACAACTTTCGAACGGTAAAATACCATCCAAGCCAACCTGAAATGAATAAAAGCAACCCCTGACACGTGTCTCGCTGTCATTACAGCTCTTCAGAGAGGTTTAGCTTTGTCCAGACACAAGGGAGCACCCAGTATAAGTCAAAACAATACCCTTGCAGGCATAGAGTGACACATAAATTATGCAAAAAGAAGGAGAGAACTCTGGGTAGTTCCCAAGGTTAGGTGGAAGGCACCTCCTGTATAGAGCACCCTCAACAACTGCGACACTCTAAATTTGCTCACCTTAAATGTCTGCTTTTCAAGCAAAGTTTTGAGGCATAGGATTATCACAGTGCTATCCACGCCGAGATACAAATGGACAAAGTCTTTTGCCATTTGTACAGCAAAGTCTTTAAGCATAGGATTAGCACAGTGCTATCCACGCCGAGCTGTAAAATGACAAAAGCCATTTATCACTCCAGGTACAGTATTACACCTTTGGAATGATAAAATACCATCCAAGCCAACCTGAAATGAATAAAAGCAACCCCTGACACATGTCTCGCTGTCATTACAGCTCTTCAGAGAGGTTTAGATTTGTCCTGGCACAAGGGAGCATCCAGTATAAGTCAAAACAATACCCTTGCAGGCATAGAGTAACACATAAATTATGCCAAAAAGAAGGAGAGAACTCTGGGTAGTTCCCAAGTTTAGGTGGAAGGCACCTCCTGTATAGAGCACCCTCAACACCTGCAACATTCTAAATTTACTCACCTCAAATGTCTGCTTTTCTATCAAAGTTTTTAAGCATAGTATTAGCACAGAGGAAAGGCCCCATGTACCTGTCTAATAAATTCTCTCTCTATGTACCCTCGCGAACCCTGAGATCTAGCGAACAGGCTCTGCTGCGGGTACCTAGAGCAAAAAAGGCAAGACAAGGCGATAGAGCACTTTCCATTGCTGGTCCAATGCTGTGGAATACCCTCCCACTTTCCTTGAGACTCTGTAAGGAGCACTTCCCCTTTAGGAGACAGTTAAAAACTTTTTTATTTCAAAATAATATGTTACACTGCCAGTACTGTTTATTTGCAATAAGGCTGCCAAAGGCGCGGAGATACTCCTTTGGGATGTGATCCTAGCGCGATACAAACCCGCAAATAAATAAATAACTAAATAAACAGTGCCATGCACGCTGAGATAGAAGTGGACAGTCTTTTGCCATTAGTACAGCCAAGTCTTTAAGCATAGGATTAGCACAGTGCTATCCACGCCGAACTGTAAAATGACAAAAGCCATTTATCACTCCAGGCACAGTATTACAACTTTTGAATGGTAAAATACCATCCAAGCCAACCTGAAATGAAAAAAAGCAACCCCTGACACGTGTCTCGCTGTCATTACAGCTCTTCAGAGAGGTTTAGCTTTGTCCAGACACAAGGGAGCACCCAGTATAAGTCAAAACTATACCCTTGCAGGCATAGAGTGACACATAAATTATGCAAAAAAGAAGGAGAGAACTCTGGGTAGTTCCCAAGTTTAGGTGGAAGGCACCTCCTGTATAGAGCACCCTCGACAACTGTGACACTCTAAATTTGCTCACCTTAAATGTCTGCTTTTCAAGCAAAAGTTTAGAGGCATAGGATTATCACAGTGCTATCCACGCCGAGATACAAATGGACAAAGTCTTTTGCCATTTGTACAGCAAAGTCTTTAAGCATAGGATTAGCACAGTGCTATCCACGCCGAGCTGTAAAATGACAAAAGCCATTTATCACTCCAGGCACAGTATTGCAGCTTTCGAATGGTAAAATACCATCCAAGCCAACCTGCAATGAATAAAAGGAACCCCTGACACGTGTTTCGCTGTCATTACAGCTCTTCAGGGAGGTTTAGCTTTGTCCATACACAAGGGAGCACCCAGTATAAGTCAAAACAATACCCTTGCAGGCATACAGTGATGCATACATTATGCAAAAAAGAAGGAGAGAACTCTGGATAGTTCCCAAGTTTAGGTGGAAGACATCTCCTGTAAAGAGCACCCTCAACACCGGCGACACTCTAAATTTGCTCACCTCAAATGTCTGCTTTTCTATCAAAGTTTTTAAACATAGGATTAACACAGTGCTATCCACGCCAAGATAGAAACGGACAAAGTCTTTTGCATTTGTACAGCAAAGTCTTTAAGCATAGGATTAGCACAGTGCTATCTACGCCGAGCTGTAAAATGACAAAAGCCATTCATCATTCTATTGAGAGTTTTACAGCTTTGGAATGGTAAAATACCATCCAAGCCAACCTGAAATGAATAAAAGCAACCCATGGCACGTGTTTCGCTGTCATTACAGCTCTTCAGAGAGGTTTAGCTTTGTTCAGACACAGGGAGCACCCAGTGTATGTCAAAACAATACCCTTGCAGGCATAGAGTGACACATAAATTATACAAAAAAGAAGGCGAGTACTCTGGGTAGTTCCCAAGTTTAGGTGGAAGGCATCTCCTGTATAGAGCACCCTCAACACCAGGGACACTCTAAATGTGCTCACCTCAAATGTCTGCTTTTCTTTCAAAGTTTATAAGCATAGGATTAGCACAGTGCTATGCACGCTGAGATAGAGATGGACAGTCTTTTGCCATTTGTACAGCAAAGTCTTTAAGCATAGGGTTAGCACAGTGCTATCCACGCCAAACTGTAAAATGACAAAAGCCATTCATCACTCCAGGCACAGTATTTCAGCTTTGGAATGGTAAAATACCATCCAAGCCAACCAGAAATGAATAAAAGCAACCCCTGACACGTGTTTCGCTGTCATTACAGCTCTTCAGAGAGGTTTAGCTTTGTCCAGACACAAGAGAGCACCCAGTGTAAGTTAAAACAATACCCTTGCAGGTATAGAGTGACGCATACATTATGCAAAAAACGAGAGAACTCTGGGTAGTTCCCAAGTTTAGGTGGAAGCCATCTCCTGTATAGAGCAACCTTAACAACTGCAACACTCTAAATTTGCTCACCTCAAATGTCTGCTTTTCTATCAAAGTTTTTAAGCATAGGATTAGCACAGTGCCATGCACGCTGAGATAGAAGTGGACAGTCTTTTGCCATTCGTACAGCCAAGTCTTTAAGCATAGGATTAGCACAGTGCTATCCACGCCGAACTGTAAAATGACAAAAGCCATGTATCACTCCAGGCACAGTATTACAACTTTCGAACGGTAAAATACCATCCAAGCCAACCTGAAATGAATAAAAGCAACCCCTGACACGTGTCTCGCTGTCATTACAGCTCTTCAGAGAGGTTTAGCTTTGTCCAGACACAAGAGAGCACCCAGTATAAGTCAAAACAATACCCTTGCAGGTATAGAGTGACGCATACATTATGCAAAAAAACGAGAGAACTCTGGGTAGTTCCCAAGTTTAGGTGTAAGGCATCTCCTGTATAGAGCAACCTTAACAACTGCGACACTCTAAATTTGCTCACCTCAAATGTCTGCTTTTCTATCAATGTTTTTAAGCATAGGATTAGCACAGTGCTATCCACGCCGAGATAGAAATGGACAAAGTCTTTTGCATTTATACAGCAAAGTCTTTAAGCATAGGATTAGCACAGTGCTATCCACGCCGAGCTGTAAAATGACAAAAGCCATTTATCACTCCAGGCACAGTATTACAGCTTTGGAATGGTACAATACCATCCAAGCCAACCTGAAATGAATAAAAGCAACCCATGGCACGTGTTTCGCTGTCATTACAGCTCTTCAGAGAGGTTTAGCTTTGTTCAGACACAGGGAGCACCCAGTGTATGTCAAAACAATACCCTTGCAGGCATAGAGTGACACATAAATTATACAAAAAAGAAGGCGAGTACTCTGGGTAGTTCCCAAGTTTAGGTGGAAGGCATCTCCTGTATAGAGCACCCTCAACACCAGGGACACTCTAAATGTGCTCACCTCAAATGTCTGCTTTTCTTTCAAAGTTTATAAGCATAGGATTAGCACAGTGCTATGCACGCTGAGATAGAGATGGACAGTCTTTTGCCATTTGTACAGCAAAGTCTTTAAGCATAGGGTTAGCACAGTGCTATCCACGCCAAACTGTAAAATGACAAAAGCCATTCATCACTCCAGGCACAGTATTTCAGCTTTGGAATGGTAAAATACCATCCAAGCCAACCAGAAATGAATAAAAGCAACCCCTGACACGTGTTTCGCTGTCATTACAGCTCTTCAGAGAGGTTTAGCTTTGTCCAGACACAAGAGAGCACCCAGTGTAAGTTAAAACAATACCCTTGCAGGTATAGAGTGACGCATACATTATGCAAAAAACGAGAGAACTCTGGGTAGTTCCCAAGTTTAGGTGGAAGCCATCTCCTGTATAGAGCAACCTTAACAACTGCAACACTCTAAATTTGCTCACCTCAAATGTCTGCTTTTCTATCAAAGTTTTTAAGCATAGGATTAGCACAGTGCCATGCACGCTGAGATAGAAGTGGACAGTCTTTTGCCATTCGTACAGCCAAGTCTTTAAGCATAGGATTAGCACAGTGCTATCCACGCCGAACTGTAAAATGACAAAAGCCATGTATCACTCCAGGCACAGTATTACAACTTTCGAACGGTAAAATACCATCCAAGCCAACCTGAAATGAATAAAAGCAACCCCTGACACGTGTCTCGCTGTCATTACAGCTCTTCAGAGAGGTTTAGCTTTGTCCAGACACAAGGGAGCACCCAGTATAAGTCAAAACAATACCCTTGCAGGCATAGAGTGACACATAAATTATGCAAAAAGAAGGAGAGAACTCTGGGTAGTTCCCAAGGTTAGGTGGAAGGCACCTCCTGTATAGAGCACCCTCAACAACTGCGACACTCTAAATTTGCTCACCTTAAATGTCTGCTTTTCAAGCAAAGTTTTGAGGCATAGGATTATCACAGTGCTATCCACGCCGAGATACAAATGGACAAAGTCTTTTGCCATTTGTACAGCAAAGTCTTTAAGCATAGGATTAGCACAGTGCTATCCACGCCGAGCTGTAAAATGACAAAAGCCATTTATCACTCCAGGTACAGTATTACACCTTTGGAATGATAAAATACCATCCAAGCCAACCTGAAATGAATAAAAGCAACCCCTGACACATGTCTCGCTGTCATTACAGCTCTTCAGAGAGGTTTAGATTTGTCCTGGCACAAGGGAGCATCCAGTATAAGTCAAAACAATACCCTTGCAGGCATAGAGTAACACATAAATTATGCCAAAAAGAAGGAGAGAACTCTGGGTAGTTCCCAAGTTTAGGTGGAAGGCACCTCCTGTATAGAGCACCCTCAACACCTGCAACATTCTAAATTTACTCACCTCAAATGTCTGCTTTTCTATCAAAGTTTTTAAGCATAGTATTAGCACAGAGGAAAGGCCCCATGTACCTGTCTAATAAATTCTCTCTCTATGTACCCTCGCGAACCCTGAGATCTAGCGAACAGGCTCTGCTGCGGGTACCTAGAGCAAAAAAGGCAAGACAAGGCGATAGAGCACTTTCCATTGCTGGTCCAATGCTGTGGAATACCCTCCCACTTTCCTTGAGACTCTGTAAGGAGCACTTCCCCTTTAGGAGACAGTTAAAAACTTTTTTATTTCAAAATAATATGTTACACTGCCAGTACTGTTTATTTGCAATAAGGCTGCCAAAGGCGCGGAGATACTCCTTTGGGATGTGATCCTAGCGCGATACAAACCCGCAAATAAATAAATAACTAAATAAACAGTGCCATGCACGCTGAGATAGAAGTGGACAGTCTTTTGCCATTAGTACAGCCAAGTCTTTAAGCATAGGATTAGCACAGTGCTATCCACGCCGAACTGTAAAATGACAAAAGCCATTTATCACTCCAGGCACAGTATTGCAACTTTTGAATGGTAAAATACCATCCAAGCCAACCTGAAATGAAAAAAAGCAACCCCTGACACGTGTCTCGCTGTCATTACAGCTCTTCAGAGAGGTTTAGCTTTGTCCAGACACAAGGGAGCACCCAGTATAAGTCAAAACTATACCCTTGCAGGCATAGAGTGACACATAAATTATGCAAAAAAGAAGGAGAGAACTCTGGGTAGTTCCCAAGTTTAGGTGGAAGGCACCTCCTGTATAGAGCACCCTCGACAACTGCGACACTCTAAATTTGCTCACCTTAAATGTCTGCTTTTCAAGCAAAAGTTTAGAGGCATAGGATTATCACAGTGCTATCCACGCCGAGATACAAATGGACAAAGTCTTTTGCCATTTGTACAGCAAAGTCTTTAAGCATAGGATTAGCACAGTGCTATCCACGCCGAGCTGTAAAATGACAAAAGCCATTTATCACTCCAGGCACAGTATTGCAGCTTTCGAATGGTAAAATACCATCCAAGCCAACCTGCAATGAATAAAAGGAACCCCTGACACGTGTTTCGCTGTCATTACAGCTCTTCAGGGAGGTTTAGCTTTGTCCATACACAAGGGAGCACCCAGTATAAGTCAAAACAATACCCTTGCAGGCATACAGTGATGCATACATTATGCAAAAAAGAAGGAGAGAACTCTGGATAGTTCCCAAGTTTAGGTGGAAGACATCTCCTGTAAAGAGCACCCTCAACACCGGCGACACTCTAAATTTGCTCACCTCAAATGTCTGCTTTTCTATCAAAGTTTTTAAACATAGGATTAACACAGTGCTATCCACGCCAAGATAGAAACGGACAAAGTCTTTTGCATTTGTACAGCAAAGTCTTTAAGCATAGGATTAGCACAGTGCTATCTACGCCGAGCTGTAAAATGACAAAAGCCATTCATCATTCTATTGAGAGTTTTACAGCTTTGGAATGGTAAAATACCATCCAAGCCAACCTGAAATGAATAAAAGCAACCCATGGCACGTGTTTCGCTGTCATTACAGCTCTTCAGAGAGGTTTAGCTTTGTTCAGACACAGGGAGCACCCAGTGTATGTCAAAACAATACCCTTGCAGGCATAGAGTGACACATAAATTATACAAAAAAGAAGGCGAGTACTCTGGGTAGTTCCCAAGTTTAGGTGGAAGGCATCTCCTGTATAGAGCACCCTCAACACCAGGGACACTCTAAATGTGCTCACCTCAAATGTCTGCTTTTCTTTCAAAGTTTATAAGCATAGGATTAGCACAGTGCTATGCACGCTGAGATAGAGATGGACAGTCTTTTGCCATTTGTACAGCAAAGTCTTTAAGCATAGGGTTAGCACAGTGCTATCCACGCCAAACTGTAAAATGACAAAAGCCATTCATCACTCCAGGCACAGTATTTCAGCTTTGGAATGGTAAAATACCATCCAAGCCAACCAGAAATGAATAAAAGCAACCCCTGACACGTGTTTCGCTGTCATTACAGCTCTTCAGAGAGGTTTAGCTTTGTCCAGACACAAGAGAGCACCCAGTGTAAGTTAAAACAATACCCTTGCAGGTATAGAGTGACGCATACATTATGCAAAAAACGAGAGAACTCTGGGTAGTTCCCAAGTTTAGGTGGAAGCCATCTCCTGTATAGAGCAACCTTAACAACTGCAACACTCTAAATTTGCTCACCTCAAATGTCTGCTTTTCTATCAAAGTTTTTAAGCATAGGATTAGCACAGTGCCATGCACGCTGAGATAGAAGTGGACAGTCTTTTGCCATTCGTACAGCCAAGTCTTTAAGCATAGGATTAGCACAGTGCTATCCACGCCGAACTGTAAAATGACAAAAGCCATGTATCACTCCAGGCACAGTATTACAACTTTCGAACGGTAAAATACCATCCAAGCCAACCTGAAATGAATAAAAGCAACCCCTGACACGTGTCTCGCTGTCATTACAGCTCTTCAGAGAGGTTTAGCTTTGTCCAGACACAAGGGAGCACCCAGTATAAGTCAAAACAATACCCTTGCAGGCATAGAGTGACACATAAATTATGCAAAAAGAAGGAGAGAACTCTGGGTAGTTCCCAAGGTTAGGTGGAAGGCACCTCCTGTATAGAGCACCCTCAACAACTGCGACACTCTAAATTTGCTCACCTTAAATGTCTGCTTTTCAAGCAAAGTTTTGAGGCATAGGATTATCACAGTGCTATCCACGCCGAGATACAAATGGACAAAGTCTTTTGCCATTTGTACAGCAAAGTCTTTAAGCATAGGATTAGCACAGTGCTATCCACGCCGAGCTGTAAAATGACAAAAGCCATTTATCACTCCAGGTACAGTATTACACCTTTGGAATGATAAAATACCATCCAAGCCAACCTGAAATGAATAAAAGCAACCCCTGACACATGTCTCGCTGTCATTACAGCTCTTCAGAGAGGTTTAGATTTGTCCTGGCACAAGGGAGCATCCAGTATAAGTCAAAACAATACCCTTGCAGGCATAGAGTAACACATAAATTATGCCAAAAAGAAGGAGAGAACTCTGGGTAGTTCCCAAGTTTAGGTGGAAGGCACCTCCTGTATAGAGCACCCTCAACACCTGCAACATTCTAAATTTACTCACCTCAAATGTCTGCTTTTCTATCAAAGTTTTTAAGCATAGTATTAGCACAGAGGAAAGGCCCCATGTACCTGTCTAATAAATTCTCTCTCTATGTACCCTCGCGAACCCTGAGATCTAGCGAACAGGCTCTGCTGCGGGTACCTAGAGCAAAAAAGGCAAGACAAGGCGATAGAGCACTTTCCATTGCTGGTCCAATGCTGTGGAATACCCTCCCACTTTCCTTGAGACTCTGTAAGGAGCACTTCCCCTTTAGGAGACAGTTAAAAACTTTTTTATTTCAAAATAATATGTTACACTGCCAGTACTGTTTATTTGCAATAAGGCTGCCAAAGGCGCGGAGATACTCCTTTGGGATGTGATCCTAGCGCGATACAAACCCGCAAATAAATAAATAACTAAATAAACAGTGCCATGCACGCTGAGATAGAAGTGGACAGTCTTTTGCCATTAGTACAGCCAAGTCTTTAAGCATAGGATTAGCACAGTGCTATCCAAGCCGAACTGTAAAATGACAAAAGCCATTTATCACTCCAGGCACAGTATTACAACTTTTGAATGGTAAAATACCATCCAAGCCAACCTGAAATGAAAAAAAGCAACCCCTGACACGTGTCTCGCTGTCATTACAGCTCTTCAGAGAGGTTTAGCTTTGTCCAGACACAAGGGAGCACCCAGTATAAGTCAAAACTATACCCTTGCAGGCATAGAGTGACACATAAATTATGCAAAAAAGAAGGAGAGAACTCTGGGTAGTTCCCAAGTTTAGGTGGAAGGCACCTCCTGTATAGAGCACCCTCGACAACTGCGACACTCTAAATTTGCTCACCTTAAATGTCTGCTTTTCAAGCAAAAGTTTAGAGGCATAGGATTATCACAGTGCTATCCACGCCGAGATACAAATGGACAAAGTCTTTTGCCATATGTACAGCAAAGTCTTTAAGCATAGGATTAGCACAGTGCTATCCACGCCGAGCTGTAAAATGACAAAAGCCATTTATCACTCCAGGCACAGTATTGCAGCTTTCGAATGGTAAAATACCATCCAAGCCAACCTGCAATGAATAAAAGGAACCCCTGACACGTGTTTCGCTGTCATTACAGCTCTTCAGGGAGGTTTAGCTTTGTCCATACACAAGGGAGCACCCAGTATAAGTCAAAACAATACCCTTGCAGGCATACAGTGATGCATACATTATGCAAAAAAGAAGGAGATAACTCTGGATAGTTCCCAAGTTTAGGTGGAAGACATCTCCTGTAAAGAGCACCCTCAACACCGGCGACACTCTAAATTTGCTCACCTCAAATGTCTGCTTTTCTATCAAAGTTTTTAAACATAGGATTAACACAGTGCTATCCACGCCAAGATAGAAACGGACAAAGTCTTTTGCATTTGTACAGCAAAGTCTTTAAGCATAGGATTAGCACAGTGCTATCTACGCCGAGCTGTAAAATGACAAAAGCCATTCATCATTCTATTGAGAGTTTTACAGCTTTGGAATGGTAAAATACCATCCAAGCCAACCAGAAATGAATAAAAGCAACCCCTGACACGTGTCTCGCTGTCATTACAGCTCTTCAGAGAGGTTTAGCTTTGTCCAGACACAAGGGAGCACCCAGTATATGTCAAAACAATACCCTTGCAGGCATAGAGTGACGTATAAATTATACAAAAAAGAAGGCGAGAACTCTGGGTAGTTCCCAAGTTTAGGTGGAAGGCATCTCCTGTATAGAGCACCCTCAACACCTGCAACACTCTAAATTTGCTCACCTCAAATGTCTGCTTTTCTATCAAAGTTTTTAAGCATAGGATTAGCACAGTGCTATGCACGCTGAGATAGAAGTGGACAGTCTTTTGCCATTCGTACAGCACTGTATTTAAGCTTAGGATTAGCACAGTGCTATCCACGCCGAACTGTAAAATTACAAAAGCCATTTATCACTCCAGGCACAGTATTACAGCTTTGGAATGGTAAAATCCCATCCAAGCCAACCAGAAATGAATACAAGCAACCCCTGACATGTGTTTCGCTATCATTACAGCTCTTCAGAGAGGTTTAGCTTTGTCCAGGCACAAGGGAGCACCCAGTATAAGTCAAAACAATACCCTTGCAGGCATAGAGTGATGCATAAATTATGCAAAAAAGGAGAGAACTCTGGGTAGTTCCCAAGTTTAGTTGGAAGGCATCTCCTGTATAGAGCACCCTCAACACCTGCAACACTCTAAATGTGCTCACCTCAAATGTCTGCTTTTCTATCAAAGTTTTTAAAACTAGGATTAGCACAGTGCTATCCACGCCGAGATAGAAATGGACAAAGTCTTTTGCATTTGTACAGCAAAGTCTTTAAGCATAGGATTAGCACAGTGCTATACATGCTGAGCTGTAAAATGATAAAAACCATTTATCACTCCAGACACAGTATTACAGCTTTGGAATGGTAAAATACCATCCAAGCCAACCTGAAATGAATAAAAGCAAACCCTGGCACGTGTTTCGTTGTCATTACAGCTCTTCAGAGAAGTTTAGCTTTGTGCAGACACAAAGGAGCACCCAGTGTAAGTCAAAACAATACCCTTGCAGGCATAGAGTGATGCATAAATTATGCAAAAAAGAAGAAGAGATCTCTGGGTAGGTCCCAAGTTTAGGCGGAAGGCAGCTCCTGTATAGAGCACCCTCAACACCAGCGACACTCTAAATTTGCTCACCTCAAATGTCTGCTTTTCTATCAAAGTCTTTAAGCATAGGATTAGCACAGTGCTATCTACTCCGAGATAGAAATGGACAAAAGCCATTTATCATTCCAGGCAGAGTTGTACAGCTTTGGAATGGTAAAATACCATCCAAGCCAACCTGAAATGTATAAAAGCAACCCCTGACACATGTCTAGCTGTCATCACAGCTCTACAGAGACGTTTAGCTTTGTCCAGACACAAGAGAGCACCCAGTATAAGTCAAAACAATACTATATATAAATATATAGCTCCAAACTTGCCCCCAAGTTAGGTCGCATTCTCCATCAACCTTTTCAGGTAAATTTAAATTCAAGCTTCTGTGTCCTTTCAGCTTTCATGACGATAATTACTGCCTGACGCGTTTCTGGGTATACGCCCTCATCAGAGGCACGCCAGAAAAAGTGCAATGAAAACACACCCACATTTATTCACAATTAAACGCCCCAGATGGTCTAGCTTAGATGAGCCAAAACGCAATGCCTTGCGGGCTTTGTGGTGCGTGTTTCAAATGCAGTCCATAGTGGGTGCACAAATGTTACTTTTCATTGAAACCCTAAATGGGCCGAAAGCGTGAATGAGCCCTAAATTCCCCTGTGTTTGGTCCACTTGGGAGGCACCAAGAATTCCAAGCCCCATGACCCCCAAGCTTCGCAGGGTGGTGCGAACCTACGCGGCCGGGCCACAGGGATTAAAATCAAAGCTCCAAACATGCTCCCAAGTTAAGTCGCACTCTCCATCAACCTTTTCGGGTAAAGTTCATTTCCTGTGTCCTTTCAGCTTTCATGCCGATCATTACTGCCTTACGTGTTTCTGGGCACATGCCCTCATCAGAGGCACGACAGAAAAAGTGCAATGAAAACACACCCAGATTTATTCACAATGATCCGCCCCCAGATGGGCTTGCTCAGATGATCCAAAACTCAATGCTTTGTGGGCTTTGTGGTGCGTGTTTCAAATTTAGTCCATAGTGGTTGCACAAATGTTACTGTTAATTGAAACCCTAAATGGGCTCTGAAGCGTGAATGAGCCATAAATCCCTATTTCAGGATGAATAAAAAGAGATGAAGGAAAACGCTGGTGGTCCTTGCGTGCCGTCCATTTGTTCAAGACCACCCATGAAGAAGGGGAACAGCCCGAAACGCGTTGGCTGTGAATTTGGGTGGACCGCAAGTGTGGGATTCCAGCAACGATTGATTTGTGCCTCCACCTAAGGAGAAACTCCTTTTTGCATCATAGTGACCGCCCCGGTCATGGATGGTACCCTCACTGAACTTGCGGGTTCGTTGTCGCCATAGATCAAGAGCGGCAATCGGAAAGACTGTTGCTGTTATTGCTTTTCCTACACTTTTATGAACACCTCAGTGATTATTTTCATTTTATTACAGATGGACGCTTTTGGCAGCACCTCATTTTAGGCTCAATTGTGTGGAGGAACTACCAGTCCCATAATTCCTTTGATGACCTATTTCAGGATGAATAAAAAGAGATGAAGGAAAACGCTGGAGGTCCTTGCTTGTCGTCCATTTGTTCAAGATCACCCATGAAGAAGGGGAACAGCCTGAAACGCGTCAGCAGTGAATTTGGGTCTGACCGCAAGTGTGGGATTCCAGCGACGATTGATGTGTGCCTCCACCCAAGGGGAAACTCCTTTTTGCTAATATATATATGATAAAAACTAACAGCAAAAGAGCCCCCTTAAGGAGAACAAACTGAAACAGGCACTGAAGAGTCCATTTTAAGGACGAAACGCGTCTGCCAAGCGTTTCAGCAGCTTCCTTTTAATGCTTGTGCAACTTCACTCAAATAAAGCGGCTTTTCCAGTCCCCCAGAGAATGGTCACACTTTTTTACAAGGATTGGGAGAAAGACTCGTGCGTATATATATATATATATATATATATATATATATATATATATATATATATATATATTCACTGAAAAAACCATAGGTTATAGACCATATATAGTTAGGAATTAGCATTTACAAAACCTTGAAAATTCACTGAAAAAACCATAGGTTATAGACCATATATAGTTAAGAATTAGCATTTACATAACCTTATTTTACTCACACAAAACCATTGAAATTCCATATATAGTTAGTTGCACTAACTATATATCGCGCACCCGCAATCCACTGCTGATCATGTCACATATTACATCATTCATGACATGGTCAGTGACATCACTGATGACATCTCAAATGACATCACTGATGACATCACTGATGACAACATCCAGTGACTGTATGTTTCTGTAAAGTTAAAATATGTCTAACATATGGAAGAATGAGTGGATGTATAAGTGTCTGGATGAAGGATTTAGTAGGTGCATGACTGACTGGAGGAGTGAGTGATTAAAGGTTTTGTAAATGCTAATTCCTAACTATATATGGTCTATAACCTATGGTTTTTTCAGTGAATTTCAATGGTTTTTTAATAGCAAATATCAAAAGCTGTAAAATGTATTTTTCTTTTAAAGGAAAAATATATTTTATATGTATTCAATATAATTTTTTTATGTATATACATTTTTTGAGGGAACGAATTTATCAACTATCATGCTGAAGAAGAGTGTGGGGAAAAAAAACAAAGAGGAGGACTAAGAGGAAAGAACAATCAGTTCAAAAATACAATTGCTTTAAAGCATGAAGTGCTTTTCCACACATTTACTTTTAATTAACCCATATTAGAACATACAAAATATCTACAGAGGAGACGGTGTACATTGAATTTTAGACTCTTCATTGGTACCTACATGTTGGTACTTACATCACCCATACAACACAACAGCTCTATTCAGAGCTACCCTACCTCAAAGCACTCTAAAATATTATTTTACTATTTCCCTTGGTTTTCCCCTTGTTACGCTTTCCGGAACGCTACCCGGTGTCTGCTTTTCTATCAAAGTTTTTAAGCATAGGATTAGCACAGTGCTATGCACGCTGAGATAGAAGTGGACAGTCTTTTGCCATTCGTACAGCACTTTATTTAAGCTTAGGATTAGCACAGTGCTATCCACGCCGAACTGTAAAATGACAAAAGCCATTTATCACTCCAGGCACAGTATTACAGCTTTGGAATGGTAAAATCCCATCCAAGCCAACCAGAAATGAATACAAGCAACCCCTGACATGTGTTTCGCTATCATTACAGCTCTTCAGAGAGGTTTAGCTTTGTCCAGGCACAAGGGAGCACCCAGTATAAGTCAAAACAATACCCTTGCAGGCATAGAGTGATGCATAAATTATGCAAATAGAAGGAGAGAACTCTGGGTAGTTCCCAAGTTTAGTTGGAAGGCATCTCCTGTATAGAGCACCCTCAACACCTGCAACACTCTAAATGTGCTCACCTCAAATGTCTGCTTTTCTATCAAAGTTTTTAAAACTAGGATTAGCACAGTGCTATCCACGCCAAGATAGAAATGGACAAAGTCTTTTGCATTTGTACAGCAAAGTCTTTAAGCATAGGATTAGCACAGTGCTATACATGCTGAGCTGTAAATGATAAAAGCCATTTATCACTCCAGACACAGTATTACAGCTTTGGAATGGTAAAATACCATCCAAGCCAACCTGAAATGAATAAAAGCAAACCCTGGCACGTGTTTCGTTGTCATTACAGCTCTTCAGAGAAGTTTAGCTTTGTGCAGACACAAAGGAGCACCCAGTGTAAGTCAAAACAATACCCTTGCAGGCATAGAGTGATGCATAAATTATGCAAAAAAGAAGAAGAGATCTCTGGGTAGGTCCCAAGTTTAGGCGGAAGGCAGCTCCTGTATAGAGCACCCTCAACACCAGCGACACTCTAAATTTTCTCACCTCAAATGTCTGCTTTTCTATCAAAGTCTTTAAGCATAGGATTAGCACAGTGCTATCTACTCCGATATAGAAATGGACAAAAGCCATTTATCATTCCAGGCAGAGTTGTACAGCTTTGGAATGGTAAAATACCATCCAAGCCAACCTGAAATGTATAAAAGCAACCCCTGACACGTGTCTAGCTGTCATCACAGCTCTACAGAGACGTTTAGCTTTGTCCAGACACAAGAGAGCACCCAGTATAAGTCAAAACAATACTATATATAAATATATAGCTCCAAACTTGCCCCCAAGTTAGGTCGCATTCTCCATCAACCTTTTCGGGTAAAGTTAAATTCAAGCTTCTGTGTCCTTTCAGCTTTCATGACGATAATTACTGCCTGATGCGTTTCTGGGTATACGCCCTCATCAGAGGCACGCCAGAAAAAGTGCAATGAAAACACACCCACATTTATTCACAATTAAGCGCCCCAGATGGTCTAGCTTAGATGAGCCAAAACGCAATGCCTTGCGGGCTTTGTGGTGCGTGTTTCAAATGCAGTCCATAGTGGGTGAACAAATGTTACTTTTCATTGAAACCCTAAATGGGCCGAAAGCGTGAATGAGCCCTAAATTCCCTTGTGTTTGGTCCACTTGGGAGGCACCAAGAATTCCAAGCCCCATGACCCCCAAGCTTCGCAGGGTGGTGCGAACCTACGCGGCCGGGCGACAGGGATTAAAATCAAAGCTCCAAACATGCTCCCAAGTTAAGTCGCAATCTCCATCAACCTTTTCGGGTAAAGTTCATTTCCTGTGTCCTTTCAGCTTTCATGCCGATCATTACTGCCTTACGTGTTTCTGGGCACATGCCCTCATCAGAGGCACGACAGAAAAAGTGCAATGAAAACACACCCACATTTATTCACAATGATCCGCCCCCAGATGGGCTTGCTCAGATGATCCAAAACTCAATGCTTTGTGGGCTTTGTGGTGCGTGTTTCAAATTTAGTCCATAGTGGTTGCACAAATGTTACTGTTAATTGAAACCCTAAATGGGCTCTGAAGCGTGAATGAGCCATAAATCCCTATTTCAGGATGAATAAAAAGAGATGAAGGAAAACGCTGGTGGTCCTTTTTTTTTTTTTTTTTGCTATTTTTTTTTTTTTTTCCTTTCCTTTTTTTGTTCCTCATCTCAACCATGGCAGGTCCATCAGTACCGAGGACTAGGAAAGGTGTAACTTGAGAAATAGACATGCTGTCTCAGTGCAGGACTGGTAGGGGTCAATCGTTACGAGGATGCGCCAGGACCCTACAGCCAAGTCAGTTTCAAAATAAAACACCAACCCTTTTATACTCTTAGAATGATGCTTGCCATTAGCCAAATTCCACCATCTGCTCATACCACTGATTGACCTTAATTATGAAGGACAAGCATGAATAAGCGAAGGGAGTGCGACATGGCTTCGTAATCATTGGAACTGGGGAAAAAAAAAACAAAAAAAAAAACCCAGTTTTTAATTATTGAGACCAGTCAAGTTTAAGCCAGAAAGCTCTTTTTTCTGGTTTGCCACCTCTAGAAAGATCTAGTTTCGATATAGAAAGTATGGAGGAACTCCAGTCTTGTAGTGTCGGAGGGGATGCCTCTTTCCAACGCCTACAAATTTTCCGTCGAGCCACCTGGATTGAGTAAAACAAAAGGTTGTTGTATGCACTGCGTTTTTGGTCCATTGCTCCAAATATTACCAGGCTTAGATCTATATTCACAGTAGTGCCTGTTGAAGATGTTAGTTTGTTACTTATTGATTGCCAGTAAGATGTTAAATGAGGGCAATCATAAAACATATGAGCATCCGAGGCTGCCACCTGGCCACAACGGGGGCAAGCTACTAGTGTGCCTGATGAAAATTTGGACAACCTCTGAGGAGAATAGTAGGCCCTGTGAAGGGTAAAGAGATGATTTCTTCGCAGCCAGGCTGGTTTAATAATGTCCCATAGAACAGTGAAGGATGTCTTCCATAATTCTTTTAGGTTTACGGCCGGCAATAGTGAGCCCCATAGTTGATCGGGAAGATGTAATACTCCGTCTATTTCCTCTAAAATTAGGTTATAAAAGTGAGAAACCTGTTTTGTTGTTAGGGAACTATCCAGTAGAGAAGATTCTAGTTGGCTATTGTCTCCCAATGATTGCTGTAGACGGCTAGTGGGGCCGGGTTTTTGTGCCGTCGCCCAGCTAGAGATCTGCAGATATTTAAGTCTAGAGAGGTTGGGGCCTACCTTACTCACTAGATGTTCCCAGGAGACCAATTTCCCCCTCAAAAAACAGATCTCCCCAAGTTAAGATCCCAGCGTCTTTTAGCGGACTTGTCAGAGCATCTTTAGTCCACTCCGGTGGAGCCGGGAGGTCCCATATAGGAGAGCCGTTAGAGTAATAGCCTATTTTAGTTATAGTTCTAATATTGTACCAAGTTAGTGCCAGGCCCTGTAAAGTCTTCAACTTAATTTTCTTAAAAAATTTAGGGTCTCCAAACTTAAATAAGAATCCCGTCTGATTTAAACCTTCACATTTTAGCAGTGTTGAAAACATGTGGCCGACTCCCTGATCCGATGGAGTTTTAAGTAAAATTCGGGCATGTGTCAGCTGAAATGCCCAGGCATAGATTTGAATATCGGGGCCGGCCAAACCCCCCTTCTCCCTACGACGCCTCAACTTATTCCAAGAAATTCTTGCTGTCTTGTTCCTCCATATAAATGAGGTGATGTCACTCTGCATCTTTGCTATCATTTTCTTTTCAAAATATAGTGGTAAACTGTTGAAAATAAAGGTCAACCTAGGCAAGATGGACATCTTGACCAGATTAGAACGGCCTAGGAGCGTCAATGGAAGATGTCTCCAAGAGTTCATTAAGTGCCTACAGTCTTTGGCTGCTAGAGTAAAATTAGTGTGGGCAATCTGGTTGATATCTTGTAAGATTTTTATACCTAAATATCTCATGCTGTCCCGAATTTGTACTGGGAGTGGCACATTTATGCTGTTCCATGACATGATCTCAGTTTTTGTGGCATTAATTTCGTAGCCTGAGATATTGCCGAATTTTTGTGCCAGGTTAATAACTGAAGGAAACGCTGTGTTGATGTCCGATGTTAAAATCATGAGATCATCAGCATATAAGGCTACTTTTTTTTCCCAATCTCTATATCTAAATGGAGCGATGTTAATATCTTCACGAATCAATTGGGCGAAAGGCTCCATATAAATATCAAAGAGTAAGGGCGAAAGTGGACAGCCCTGGCGGGTACCTCTTGTGATGGTAAAAGGTTCAGATAGTCCGCAGTTAACCAAGACCGAGGCTGAAGGTTCATGATACAGTAATTCTACAGCTCGGCAAAAAGCCCGCCCCACCCCAAATTTTTCCAAGGCCCCCGACAGGTATTTCCAATTAACCCTGTCGAAAGCCTTGGCGGCGTCTAAGGTGAGAATAGCTAAGGGCTGTGATGAGTTAGTTGCCATATCAATAGCGCCTATCAGATCATAGATTAACTCGTAGAGTTGACGGCCCTTAACGAAGCCCTTTTGATTAGAGTGTAATATTGAAGGTGCTACTTGTCCTAATCGTTTGGCTAGTATAGACGCAAAAATCTTATAGTCAGCGTTTAAGACTGAAATTGGACGATATGATCCACAGGCGGTGGCTTCTTTGCCTGGTTTCAATATTAGCGTAATAGAAGCTTTACTCCATGATGAGGGAGGTAGATCGCCTTCTACCAGTATTTGGTTAAATAGCTTGGTAAGAAAAGGAGCAATATCTGCTGCTATATTTTTGTATATCTCTGCCGGTAGGCCATCCGGGCCCGCCGCCTTGCCAGATTTACTATTTAATATAGCAAGTGCTACCTCCTCGACCAAAATCGGGGTGTCCAATAAAGTCGCGTGTTCCTTAGAAAGTACTGGTAGGGAAATTTTGTTGAGCCAGTTTTGTACATCATTAGAGGCGATGTTGTTATCCTCTCTATAAATAGCCTGAAAAAAATCTTTGAAAACTGACCTTATTTCTACATCCGAAGATGCTGTACCAGAATCAGAAATTATTGAGCTGATAATATTGCGTGTTTGGTCTGTTCTAGATTTCCAGGCTAATAGTTTGCCTGCCCCTTCACCAAATTCAAAATTTGCTAATTTACTAGCTTCCCACTTCTGCAGGATACGCTGATTCAATACTGAGGCCATTTGCCCTTTAAGTTTTATTAACTCCTCCTGTTTTGCATGTATAACATGATCTGGGCAATTATTTGAGTTTTCTAGGTCTGATTGAGCTTTTAATATATTGGCCTCTATTAGTGTAACCTCTTGGGTGTATTGTTTCTTTCGGAACGAAATTTTATTTTTAACGATCCCTCTCAAAGTGCATTTAAAAGCGTCCCATACTAGACTAGAGCGTGCCGAGCCAATGTTGAATTAAAAAAATTCTTGCGTCTCCACCTTAACATATTCCAGATCTTCAGAGGATGTAAGAAAAGATCTGTCAATTGTCCAAGACCTTGTCACGGTTTGAGACTGTAATTCGAGGTTTATGAGTACAGCCGAGTGGTCGGACAGGTGTGATGGTAAATATGTTATATCTTTTACTAACTTTTCCAGACTTTTGTTAACCAATATGAAGTCAATCCTTGATCTGTGACGATACTTGTAGTTTCTATAAGAAAAGCCGGGCTTCTGACCCGACCTTGCCCTCCAGATATCAATAAAACCGTATTGATGCATATTTTTAATTAGTAGATCTCTTGATTTAGAATGTGACTGTTGGCGACTGGAAGTAGATTTATCCAACTTCGGATCAAGCACAATGTTAAAATCTCCCGCTATTATCATGGGTTCTGGAAAATGAAGCAACTCAGAGAACAACGTAGCCAGGACCGAAGGGTCATCACAGTTAGGTCCATAATAACCTACCAATGTAATATTTGACCCCCCTATCGTTACAGCCGCGATTGCCCATCTGCCCTGAGGATCGACCTTTTGTTTCAAGAGCTTTGTTGTGATAGTTTTTTTAAACATAATGGCAACCCCTCTTGTATTGACTGTCTGAGAAGTAGAAACTGACAAATCTATCCATCTGTTCTTTTTTACTATGTCCAATATTTCTGCTTCAACCAGCTGTGTCTCCTGGAGAATAATGACCTGCGCTCCAAAATCTCGAATATATTGTATGATAGTGTTAGCTCTCGGTCTGGTGCGCAGGCCATTAACGTTCCAGGAGAGAATCTTAATGGTACTTATAATTGGTGGATCTATTGGTATTAATTAGGGGCCCTGCAGATACATTCAGTTTGATATTGCAAAAATAAGATAGATTAGTCCAATGTTTAATTATAAGATTATCAACCGCCATTTTAGAGGTGAGAAACATTTTGTTTTTTATTTGCCTAACCCCTTCCCCTTGCGAAAACCTCCCCCCCACCCCTGAGGAACCCTTGATTATCCAACCGGAAATAATCCGGTTTGTGATACCCCTGATACTCTATCTGGGCTCATACGGGACTATTTTAGCATATAGGGCTGGATATATATAAATCTGTTGAGCCTTTTGTTGGAGAGTCAACTGTGTGTAATTTAACTAAAATAGCTTAATGTGACGACTATACAGTTTTATACAGGGAGAAAGGGAGTTTATAATTTCCTATTACATGGTGTATGTGTATTTATTTATTTATATATATATATACACATATACATATACAAATATACATGAATATATAAATATGGTTTTTTTCCCCTTCTTTTCCTTCCCTTTTTTTTAATTTTTTTTTTTTTTTTTTTTTTTACTTAGACCTTCCAAGATTTTAAAGTGCTGTGAAATATTATGAAAGTGTTTTTTTTTTTCCTTTTTTTTGCCTTGGTTTTTGTTTCCTTCTTAAGAGAAGTATTATGTTTACGTTCTATTTGCATTCATTATGCAAGTTCAACTTGAGCTGTATACTGTTCAGTCACAATTAAGCTCTATAAACTCTATGAACTATGAACTATTAAGCTCTATAAACTCTATGAACTCTATGTACTAGTTTATAAGTTTATAAGAAGAGCCCCAGACGTTGTAGTTGAGTTAGGAATCCATTAAATCCAGCCCCAGTCAGAGACGTAGAGAGCCAAGGGACGTCCCGCTAGAGCCCAGAGCGAGGTATCGCGGCTGCTAGCCTGCCGCCGCCATGTTCCTCGCAACAGTTGATGTCGTTGCACCAAGCGCTGGTGGTCCTTGCGTGCCGCTCATTTGTTCAAGACCACCCATGAAGAAGGGGAACAGCCCGAAACGCGTTGGCTGTGAATTTGGGTGGACCGCAAGTGTGGGATTCCAGCAACGATTGATTTGTGCCTCCACCTAAGGAGAAACTCCTTTTTGCATCATAGTGACCGCCCCGGTCATGGATGGTACCCTCACTGAACTTGCGGGTTCGTTGTCGCCATAGATCAAGAGCGGCAATCGGAAAGACTGTTGCTGTTATTGCTTTTCCTATACTTTTGTGAACACCTCAGTGATTATTTTCATTTTATTACAGATGGGCGCTTTTGGCAGCACCTCATTTTAGGCTCAATTGTGTGGAGGAACTACCAGTCCCATAATTCCTTTGATGACCTATTTCAGGATGAATAAAAAGAGATGAAGGAAAACGCTGGAGGTCCTTGCTTGTCGTCCATTTGTTCAAGATCACCCATGAAGAAGGGGAACAGCCTGAAACGCGTCAGCAGTGAATTTGGGTCTGACCGCAAGTGTGGGATTCCAGCGACGATTGATGTGTGCCTCCACCCAAGGGGAAACTCCTTTTTGCTAATATATATATGATAAAAACTAACAGCAAAAGAGCCCCCTTAAGGAGAACAAACTGAAACAGGCACTGAAGAGTCCATTTTAAGGACGAAACGCGTCTGCCAAGCGTTTCAGCAGCTTCCTTTTAATGCTTGTGCAACTTCACTCAAATAAAGCGGCTTTTCCAGTCCCCCAGAGAATGGTCACACTTTTTTACAAGGATTGGGAGAAAGACTCGTGCGTATATATATATATATATATATATATATATATATATATTCACTGAAAAAACCATAGGTTATAGACCATATATAGTTAGGAATTAGCATTTACAAAACCTTGAAAATTCCCTGAAAAAACCATAGGTTATAGACCATATATAGTTAAGAATTAGCATTTACAAAACCTTATTTTACTCACACAAAACCATTGAAATTCGCATATATAGTTAGTTGCACTAACTATATATTGCGCACCCGCAATCCACTGCTGATCATGTCACATATTACATCATTCATGACATGGTCAGTGACATCACTGATGACATCACTGATGACATCTCAAATGACATCACTGATGACATCACTGATGACAACATCCAGTGACTGTATGTTTCTGTAAAGTTAAAATATGTCTAACATATGGAAGAATGAGTGGATGTATAAGTGTCTGGATGAAGGATTTAGTAGGTGCATGACTGACTGGAGGAGTGAGTGATTAAAGGTTTTGTAAATGCTAATTCCTAACTATATATGGTCTATAACCTATGGTTTTTTCAGTGAATTTCAATGGTTTTTTAATAGCAAATATCAAAAGCTGTAAAATGTATTTTTCTTTTAAAGGAAAAATATATTTTATATGTATTCAATATAATTTTTTTATGTATATACATTTTTTGAGGGAACGAATTTATCAACTATCATGCTGAAGAAGAGTGTGGGGAAAAAAACCAAAGAGGAGGACTAAGAGGAAAGAACAATCAGTTCAAAAATACAATTGCTTTAAAGCATGAGGTGCTTTTCCACACATTTACTTTTAATTAACCCATATTAGAACATACAAAATATCTACAGAGGAGACGGTGTACATTGAATTTTAGACTCTTCATTGGTACCTACATGTTGGTACTTACATCACCCACACAACACTATTCAGAGCTACCCTACCTCAAAGCACTCTAAAATATTATTTTACTATTTCCCTTGGTTTTCCCCTTGTTACGCTTTCCGGAACGCTACCCGGTGCGCGGACCGGGCGCTAACCGTGCGAATTTTTTTTTTTTTACATATATGGGCCTCCTCAGCCACCCTCAGAAAACCTAGGGGGTCAGGATATGTCTCCCGTGCCCCCTTATACCCATTGCCAACATTGTTTATCCTCCATCTTGTGACTAAATTCGTCCGAAACACAAGATGGCGGACTCCCGTTACGCTACCGGTGAGCTACCCGGTTCACGTACCGGGTAGCGCTTCCACCGCGAAAAATCGAAAGAAAATGTATTTTATTTTTTTGCCCCGCGGGGCCCTTTAATAGCCCCCACATCAATCCTAGGGGGTCAGGAGGGGTCTACCTTGCCCCCTTTCATTCATTTCCCCCTTCGTTTATTTCCACCTCTTGCCTCTCGATCCTACCGAGAGACAAGATGGCGGCCACTCCGGACTGTTTAGAATGTTGACAGTCACCGGAGAGCCAATCCGCTTCTCCTCGCGAAGTTCCTTTACGCGTCTGGTACGCGAACCGGGGCGCTAACCGGGACGCTGTCACAGATATATATATTTGTTTGAACGTTAATTTCTCAAAATCCACTGGAGCACATATCTTGAGACCTAGCAAAGGCACATCGGGCAAACAGTCTCTACAATTTTGCCAAGTTTCATAGAAATCCATTCAGCCGTTCGAGCTAAAAGTGAGTCCAAGCGCCCTATGGAAAACTCAATGTTAAAAACACGTTTTGGGACCCCCTTTTTTCTCAGCCCCTGCTTGACGAAACCCCCCCAAACTTTTAGGGGACGCTCAAAAACAAACTGTGCCATTTTCCTGAAAATTTCAGCCAATTCCGTCCATCAACGCCAAAGTTATTCAACATAGAATTTTCAGAAATCCCTATTCAAAAAAATCCTAACTGTATATACCTTCTGGCTATATATAGTTAGGAATTCGCATTTACAAAACCTTATTTTACTCACACAAAACCATTGAAATTCCATATATAGTTAGTTGCACTAACTATATATCGCGCACCCGCAACCCACTGCTGATGATGTCACATATTACATCATTCATGACATGGTCAGTGACATCACTGATGACATCACTGATGACATCTCAAATGACATCACTGATGACATCACTGATGACAACATCCAGTGACTGTATGTTTCTGTAAAGTTAAAATATGTCTTACATATTGAAGAATGAGTGGATAAATAAGTGTCTGGATGAAGGATTTAGTAGGTGCATGACTGACTGTATGAGTGAGTGATTAAATGTGTCTCACTGAGTGCATGGGTTAGTGACTAAACTGTCTTAATTTGTGCATCATTATGTCTGTTGTTCTGTAAACTGTTGCATGTGTTGATAAGTAGCTATATGAGTAACTATATGGGTTATTGATTGGTTGCCCAAGTATTTGTATGGGAGACTGAGTGTGTGTGTGGGTGGCTGGGAGGTGTATGACTCTGTGCATAGATGTGTGAGCAGTTGATTCACTAGATGTATGGTTTCAAAAGTGCATGTGAAAACAGCTGTATGGGCGGTTGACTGTGTGCATGAGTGTATTGGTGAGTGAATGGATATCTCAGTGCTATATGTCAAAGTAAGTACATATGTAAAACACAGTACATGTGAGAGTTGACATATATAAATAACTGTGCATAAGAGCCAGTGAATGTGTGAGTGGCTGTATGGATCATTGTGAACTTGTATCAGGGATTGTATAAGAGAGTAAATATGTGTTAGTATATGTTTGAATAAGTAAAGTTTGTATAACTGTATAGTTGAGGAAATGGAGGTGTGACTGATTCTTTGCATGACTGACTAGGTGTGTGAGTAACTCCATGGATGAGTGACAGTCTGTGAGTGTCTGTTTACACTGATTGTATCTAAGGTTATATTAGAGTCTGAAGAGGTTCATCGTATTATCACATGAATGATATCATCAGTGATGTGATCAGTAATGTCAAATGAGATGTCATCAGTGATGTCATCAGTGATGTCATTTGAGATGTCATCAGTGATGTCATTTGAGATGTCATCAGTGATGTCATCAGTGATGTCACTGACCATGTCATGAATGATGTAATATGTGACATCATCAGCAGTGGATTGCGGGTGCGCGATATATAGTTAGTGCAACTAACTATATATGGAATTTCAATGGTTTTGTGTGAGTAAAATAAGGTTTTGTAAATGCGAATTCCTAACTATATATGGTCTATAACCTATGGTTTTTTCAGTGAATTTTCAAGGTTTTGTAAATGCTAATTCCTAACTATATATGGTCTATAACCTATGGTTTTTTCAGTGAATTCTCAAGGTTTTGTAAATGCTAATTCCTAACTATATATGGTGTATAGCCTATGGTTTTTTCAGTGAATATATATATATATACATACATATATAAACATATATCATCTGTATATCTATATAAATACAAACATAAATGCATGCATACATATACTTATATGCATACAGATGCATGTTATTTACATGAAAGTTGAAAAAACACTAATAAAAGCAAAGCTAAAAAGCCACCTCATTACAAACAGAATGGCTTTAACTTAAACAAGGGCGAGATCTATTGCATTTTCAATGCTTGTTTACTTTGGTTCCATCAAGAAGGCATTCAGATGTGTCACACATTTGCCATAAATTCTGAATGTTAGCACTCTAGTTGCACATTAGATCACTGTAGTAAAGCTACTGCTCACCAGGGACGTCTGCTGTTGGTATTCAAAGTGCATGTTTCAGTCTGCATGTCAGAATATTTTTAATGAAATAGAAGAGGATTTGAGAAGTCACTCAAAATGATCCCTAATTTTTCTTTCTGAAGCACTAATCATACTTTCTATGGCAAAATTAACCCCCTCATGTTGTTCCTTTTTAAATTGAGTGTTTTCAGACTTACCACTTCATTCCAATCAAGATGGCTTCTGGTGTGCCATACTTTTGTCATAAGTAAGACTGTTAGCGCTCTAGTTGTTCTTTAGAACACTCTGGGACATTCTGTCATTGGGCTATACTTGGGGTACATCTGGGTGATATTTGGGCTACATTTAGGCTCTTTTGTCTCTGGTGGCCATCTTGGGAGACTGTATGTCAGAATTTTTTAATGAAATTGAAGAGGGTTTGAGAAGTCACTCAAAATGTGCCCTAATTTTTCTTTCTGCAGCACTAATCATAATTCATATGACAAAATATACCCCCTCATTTTGTTCCTTTTTAAATTAAATGTTTTAAGAGTTACCACTTTATTCCAATCAAAATGGCTTCAGGTGTGCCATACCTTTGTAATAAGTAGGACTGTTAGCGCTCTAGTTGTTCTTTAGAACACTCTGGGACATTCTGTCATTGGGCTATACTTGGGCTACATCTGGGTGATATTTGGGCTACATTTGGGCTCTTTTGTCTCTGGTGGCCATTTTGGGAGACTGCATGTCAGAATGGAAAATTTGCTAACATTCGTGCCAAGAATTTTCAATTCTATTAAGGACAGGAGGCGAGGATTATGCTTACTCAATTTCTTTACTGAAAATACAGCAGCCAATCAAAATGCAGTAAAGAAAAACAACAACACTACCCAGAACACCAGGTAACCATAGAGTATGAGAAGGTATAAATAGGGTCATAGAGGTGAACACTTCCTCTTTCTTTGTCCATAGTCAATAATAAGAAAAATCAACATCAAGGTAACAGTCCATCAAAGGAGTCCCCCGGAGAGGTCATCGTCCGGCTGACGTGGAGAAGGAACTTCAAAGAACCAGAGGAACAGCAGGAGACCAATTAGGAGAAGAAAATCCCGGCACACCTCATTTAAGGTCGGAGCCTGAGGGAAAGAGACAGAAGCCGTAAAAACTGTTCCCCAAAAGTTGAACATAGTAACCATTACAGGGAGGGAAACATTTCATAAGGAAGAACCAGAGTTATACATTATAAAAAGGTCAGATGCATTTATAAAGACAATCATGAAATAAGGGTGGGATAATCCTCGCCTCCTGTCCTTAATAGAATTGAAAATTCTTGGCACGAATGTTAGCAAATTTTCCATTCTATGTCAGGACGGAGGCTCCGATTATGCTTGTTTAAAGCTTCGCCACCACAACAGATGCCACATCAAGAATAGGCTTAAAGTAATAAGTCTTAAACACAGTTTCAGAAGACCAATCTGCAGCCTTCATGATGTCTTGAAGGCTGGCACCCATGGAGAAAGCTTTAGAAGCCATGGCTCCTCTAGCAGAATGAGCACCAAACAGAGAAATGTCAATGCCCGCTTCATGCATGAGCCACCGTAGCCAACGTGCCAAGGTAGCCGGAGTCACCGGTTTGTAAGGTTTCTGCAATGCAATAAGCAATTGGCCATGTAAATCATGCCGAAAAGGTGCTGTACTTACCTCATAATCTTTAATACACTGAACCACACATAATTGAGGATTGTGGGGAAAAGAAGGGTAAGACACAGAAGGCGTATTACACTTAGTCCTTCTTGAAATAACAAAGGTAACACCTTCAGGAGAAAAAGAACGACCGGCGAGATCTAAGGCCCGCACATCAGAAACTCGTTTGCAAGAGACTAAGCACAAAAGCATAGTGAGCTTGGCTGACAGTTGTTTGCGTGTCAAAAGAATGTTGGAAGGCCAGGCTGACAGAAAACGCAAAACAACCGAGACATCCCAAAGGGCTACATATTTGGGACAAGGAGGTTTTTCCATCCGGATGCCCCTTAACAACTTAGAGATCAGGGGATGTTCCCCCACTGGTTTACCATCAAAAGGCACATGGCCTGCAGAAAGTGCCGAACGGAAGTTATTAACCGTTCTGTAGGCTAGCCCAGAGGATGCCAAGGACGCCAGAAAATTAAGAACTAAAGAAATATCCGCTGAAACGGGATCCACTGACCGCTGTGAGCACCAATCACACCAGCGTTTCCAACATGATGCATAACGCTTGTGTGTGTTGGGTGCCCAAGCCTCATTGATAAATCTGGTAGCGTCGCTCGATAAGCCCTGGATTTGCCAGCGTCCCCCGAAATTCTCCATGCTAC
The DNA here is from genome assembly GCF_964263255.1 of Lissotriton vulgaris. NCBI lineage: Eukaryota > Metazoa > Chordata > Amphibia > Caudata > Salamandridae > Lissotriton > Lissotriton vulgaris. Next base: position 82,187 of record NW_028245388.1, read on the forward strand.
CAGAAGGAGTTGACCGGAGAGCACCAGTGGGTGAGGTTCGCAAAGCGGATCCAACAGGAGGTTCCACATGTGAGGAAGAAGAAGCGGCGTTGAGCAGCTCATCTCCAGAAGAACTGGAAACCATGCTTGAGCCCTCCAAAGAGGGGAGATTAGAATCAATTCCGATAAGAATAGACGTGCTCGGGCCAGCACCCGGGGAATCATGAGGAATGGCGGGAATGCATAACACAGTTGGCGAGGCCACTTCTGGAGAAATGCGTCCGTGGCAAACGCCTCCGGATCCGGACGCCAGCTGTAGAATCGGGGAAGCTGGGTATTGAGGCGGGAGGCAAAAAGATCCAGATGACAAGGCCCCCAAAAGCGGGACAGCTTGCGGAACACACGAGGGTGGAGTCTCCAATCGCTGAAATCTCTCAGGTGACGAGAGTTCCAGTCCGCGATCAGATTGCGAGAACCCGGAAGGTATTCTGCAATAATCGTGATCTTGCGCTCGAGACAAAGGTGCCAAAAATCCTTTGCAATCTCCGAGAGAAGCTTGGATCTGGTACCCCCCAGTTTGTTCACATAACGAACCGCCGAAACATTGTCCATTCGGAGAAGAATGCAACAATTCGTCTTCTGAGGGGAGAGGCATCGAATCGCAAAGGAGCCCGCTAGCAGCTCTAGGCAATTGATGTGAAGGGTCAATTCCTCCGGAGACCAACGACCTCCGGTTGATATTGATCCGCAACGGGCTCCCCAGCCCCAAAGGCTGGCATCGGACTCTATCACAACATCGGGAGTCCTCCCAAACAGAGCCCGGCCGTTCCAGGAATCCATGTGGTCCAACCACCACCTCATTTCCGTTTTGGCGTCCTCCGAGAGGAGGATGTGATCTGAATAACGAAGACCCTTCTGCAAATGACGGATTTTGAGGCGCTGAAGAGCCCGATAATGTAGAGGTCCTGGAAAGATCGCTTGGATTGAAGACGATAAGAGACCTACAATCCTGGCTATTGACCTGAGCGAGACCGTCTGTTGAGCAAGAAACGATCTCAAGTCCCTCTTGATGGACCTTATCTTCTGACCTGGCAGAAGAAGCTGACAAGAGACCGAGTCTATCTGAAAACCCAGGAAAGACATAGATTGGGATGGAGAAAAGTCGGACTTCAGGGGATTGATAAGAAAACCCAAGGATTGCAGAAGGTCTATGGTCCAGTGCAAGTGAGACTGCAAAAGAACAGGACATTGAGCCAAAAGGAGAATGTCGTCTAGATAGACAATAAGACGCACTCCGCGTGACCGCAACGACTCCATCACTGGACGAAGGAGCTTTGTGAAACACCACGGAGCGGAGGACAGGCCGAAAGGAAGTACCTTGTACTCGTACCATCTGCCCATCCATTGGAACTGAAGGAATCTGCGATGCGGAGCGTAAATCGGAATTGAAAGATAAGCATCTTTTAGGTCGAGACGTACCATCCAATCTCCTTCTTGAAGAAGATCTCGCAGAAGATGGATGCCCTCCATCTTGAAATGGCGATAAACGACATTGCCGTTGAAGTCCTTTAAATTGAGGACCAAACGAGATCCTCCCCCTTTTTTCTCCACGAGAAAAACTGTGCTGACGAAGCCTTGGGGATGAGGAGAGGTAAGAGTGATGGCTCCCTTTGTTAAAAGAGAGGAGACTTCCGCGGAGATGAAGTTCTGATCTTGTTGGGAAAAAACAAGAGGGCGAGGCCGAAGATCTTGGTGAGGGCGAGAGTAAAATTCTATTTTGTACCCTTTCACCGTCTCCAGAATCCAGGCATCGTTTGAGATCAAATGCCAATTGTCGAGAAAAAACTGAATCCTGCCCCCCAAAATTACATTTGATGCTGAAATCAAGCTCACCTGATGGGGAAGAGTCTTGACGTCCTCCATAACCTCCTGAGTATCCACCTTTGCCTGGTTGACCTCTATTCCTCTTAGAGGGGTAGAAGGAAGACTTGTTTGCAGAATATTGCTGTTGACCACGTTGGGACTTGTTCCCTCGCTGGGGAGCATTGTCGGAACCACGGCCGAACGAACGCCCCCTTCGTCCGGCCCTGCCGAAAACCGGCCGGAAAGCCCTTTTTAAATTAGACTGGGCTTTGTCAAGGCCACTAAAGGTGGAAACAAAGTTTGACAACTCCTTTAGGAAGGGGGTACCAAAAAGTAAACCTTGGGCCATAGGGCCCGACTCCGAAGAGGCCAAATCCGTAAGCCTTGGGTCTAGTTTCATGAGGATAGAGCGCCGGCGCTCAGAGGACAAGGCACAATTTGCGTTGCCAAGCATACAGATTGCCCGCTGAGACCAACCAACCAGAGCATCGGGATCAATAATGGAACCAGTTTCTTTGGCTTGGAAGGCCAAGTTCAAAATTTTTGTAAGAGGGCCCAAGAGATCCAAAAGTTTGTCTTGACACAAACGCCACGATCTATCGAGGCCTTTGGTAGGGTCTTTAGAATATTTCTTCATGTACGTTACCATTGTAGGATCCACATCAGGAGTAGCGGACAACTTGTTTGGTAAATCAGGACGTGGGCACTCAGAACGCAAACGCGCTCTCACATCCTTGTCATAGGAATGACGGATGTGGGACTGAATGTAATCAGCCACCTCTGGAGCAGGCATCCAAGAAGAAGAATTGGGATGGATAATATCAGCGGGATTGAAATTTAACAATTGCGGGGAAGAAGGCGCGTCAACAAAATGCTCCTTACGTGATTTTTTGGAAGGAGGAGGCTTTGTAGTCTCGGAGGAAGAAGATGAGGAAGTATCATCATCCGAGTCAGACGGAGGGTCAGGACGAAAGGACTCCTTGCGCTTCTTTGAAGAAGGAGCAGAAAGGGTTTTCGCAAGTTTTTGAAAATGACTGGAATGTGAAGTTTTGGGCGATTTTTTGGAACGCCCTGAGGCAGGAGGGACCCAGCCATGCTGCGCAGCATAGTCTGACAGATGTTTTTTCAGAGGCGCGATTGCTTGAGAAAGCGCCTGGCCCATGAATTCATCAAAAGAAGTAGAGGATTCCTCCTCCTCATAATATTCATAACCTTCTTCATCACAGTAATCTGCCATGGCGACAATGTCTATCAGAAAAAATGCCCAGTGAAGGTTAAGTTGAAAAAGGCAAAGCCAAACAGTTTGGGGGAGTGGTACCCCTAGCACAAGTCTGATAACACAGAAAAAATCTGTGAAAATACAATGATTTGAATGTGGAGGGAGCAGACCTGTACAATGTCAATATTATAAAAGACAAAAAATTTTTTACACAAAAAATATTTTTTCCCACTCCAGGCAAAGCCTAGTAAAGATTTTACAACCCCAAAACTTTCCTTAGTTTGAGGGCGTCAAGGAGCTCAAGCGGCAGCAAGAAGGGCGCAGTGAATTTAGTCACCAGATCGAAGCTGTGGCGCAGGCGGCGTCTGAGAGAAATACACGCTCGAAGACGTGTAAACAAACCAGCGCGCATGCGCGAACAGCCGCTGCCGCCTAGAAGAGATGCGCGGAAGACGCGCGTCTCTTCAGCCCCGCTCCCGCTCCACACAAAAAACCCGGGTTAAGAGATAACCCTGTCGGGAGGTGTCGCCCACGCTCCCCAAGCACCGGCACAGAAGCCGAGTAAAATTCGAAGACGCGTCAACAACGCACCTAGAAAAACGGAGCGCAAAGCGGCAAGTAATACTGTAATAAGCTTTAACAATAAACCATACAAGTTATTAATGAAGCACTAAGCTAAAATCAAAACACAATAGAAGCGAGTAATGTAAAAGCACTTAACTGGCTGCGAAGCAGCAAAGAAAGAGGAAGTGTTCACCTCTATGACCCTATTTATACCTTCTCATACTCTATGGTTACCTGGTGTTCTGGGTAGTGTTGTTGTTTTTCTTTACTGCATTTTGATTGGCTGCTGTATTTTCAGTAAAGAAATTGAGTAAGCATAATCGGAGCCTCCGTCCTGACATAGAATTCTTTAATGAAATAGAAGAGGATTTGAAAAGTCACTCAAAATGTGCCCTAATTTTTCTTTCTGCAGCACTAATAATACCTTCTATTGCATAATATACCCCCCTCATTTTGTTCCTTTTTAAATTAAATGTTTTAAGAGTTACCACTTTATTCCCATCACGATGGCTCCAGGTGTGCTATACCTTTGTAATAAGTAGGACTGTTAGCGCTCTAGTTGTTCTTTAGAACACTCTGGGACATTCTGTCATTTCGTCTACATCTGGGTGATATTTGGGCTACATTTGGGCTCTTTTGTCTCTGGTGGCCATTTTGGGAGACTGCATGTCAGAATGTTTTAATGAAATAGAAAAGGATTTGAGAAGTCACTCAAAATGTGCCCTAATTTTTCATTCTGCAGCACTAATCATACTTTCTATGGCAAAATATACCCCCTCATGTTGTTTCTTTTTAAATTAAATGTTTTAAGAGTTACCACTTTATTCCAATCAAGATGGCTTCAGGTGTGCCATACCTTTGTAATAAGTAGGACTGTTAGCGCTCTAGTTGTTCTTTAGAACACTCTGGGACATTCTGTCGTTGGGCTATACTTGGGCTACATCTGGGTGATATTTGGGCTACATTTGGGCTCTTTTGTCTCTGGTGGCCATTTTGGGAGACTGCATGTCAGAATGTTTTAATGAAATAGAAAAGGATTTGAGAAGTCACTCAAAATGTGCGCTAATTTTTCATTCTGCAGCACTAATCATACTTTCTATGGCAAAATATACCCCCTCATGGTGTTTCTTTTTAAATTAAATGTTTTAAGAGTTACCACTTTATTCCAATCAAGATGGCTTCAGGTGTGCCATACCTTTGTAATAAGTAGGACTGTTAGCGCTCTAGTTGTTCTTTAGCACACTCTAGGAGGCTGCAGTAGAACACAAAGGAATCAACTGACAGTCTCTGTCCTTGTTGGATGTACATGTTTTACTGAGAATGTCAGACTTCATTTTCACATGACTGAGAAAGATAATGTGAATTTACAGAAAATATGCTTTCAGTTTAGCTTATAGATCCCCTTCCAAACCACGGCGGGAAAATCATGAGATATTAGTTTTCTTTCAAACAATATTCATGATATCACAGCAGAAGGTTTTTTCACATGGTAAAATCACCTTAGAACCCACCACAATTCCTAAAACGAGTATGGTACCATCAACAAATGATTTATAATGTAACTAAAGTCCTAAAACCCTCTATTAACTACAATGCTTTTTAATGAGGTGCTATCATGTATATTGGTCCCAAGATGGCTGCCAACACTTCTTGGATGAAGTGCTGACAGCCAATCAGATCAGATGTGTGGTTAGGCTCCGCCCAGATATATATCTTTTTTTGAACCTAAATTACTCAAAATCCACTGGAGCACATATATTGAGACCTAGCAAAGGCACATCGGGCTAACAGTCCCTACAATTTTGCCAAGTTTCGTGCAAATCCATTCAGCCGTTCGAGCTAAAAGTGAGGCCAACCGCCCTATGGAAATTAACATGGGAAAAACGCGTTTTGGGACCCCCCTTTTTTCTCGGCCCCCCCTCGATGAAACCCCCCCAAATTGTCAGGGGCTGCTCAGAAACAAAATGTTCCATTTTCCTGAAAATTTCAGCCAATTCCGTCCACAAACGCCAAAGGTATTAGACATAGAATTTTCAAAAATCCCATAGAGAAAAAATCCTAACTATATATACCTACTGGCGACCGCCAGTAGGTAATATATATATATATATATATATATATATATATATATATATATATATATATATATATATATATATATATATATATATATATATATATTACCTACTGGCGATAGCCAGTAGGTATATATAGTTAGGATTTTTTTCCTATGGGATTTTTGAAAATTCTATGTCGAATAACTTTGGCGTTTGAGGACAGAATTGGCTGAAATTTTCAGGAAAATGGAACATTTTGTTTCTGAGCAGCCCCTGAAAATTTGGGGGGGTTTCGTCAAGGGGGGGCCGAGAAAAAAGGGGGGTCCCAAAACGTGTTTTTCCCATGCAATTTTCCATAGGGCGGTTGGCCTCACTTTTAGCCTGAACGGCTGAATGGATTTACACCAAACTTGGCAAAATTGTAGGGACTGGTAGCCCGATGTGCCTTTGCTATGTCTCAAGATATAGGCTCCAGTGGTTTTTACGAAAATTAACTTTGAAAAATATATATTGGGCTACATTGGGCTATATATATGTTGGAGCCCAAATGTAGCCCAATGTAGCCCAATGTAGCCCAATGTAGCCCAAAGATGGCCACCAGAGACAAAAAAAACAAATGTAGCCCAAATATCAGCCAGATGTAGCCCAACTATAGCCCAATGACAGAATGTCCCAGAGTGTTCTAAAGAACAACTAGAGCGCTAACAGTCCTACTTAATACAAAGGTATGGCACACCTGAAGCCATCTTGATTGGAATAAAGTGGTAACTCTTAAAACATTTAATTTAAAAAGGAACAAAATGAGGGGGTTCATTTTGCCATAGAAAGTATGATTAGCGAATATATGACAAAATCCCGCATACCATCAGTCCGCAAAAAAAATCCTGCATGTACTATTAGGCCGCAAATTAAAATAACGAAAACTTTTAGAACGAATATGCCTTTAGCATACACTAAACAACTAAACTACCCTAAACCCTAAAACACTACCCCCAGCATGACCCTACACTACACAAACAGTACAACACTACCCTAAACCCTAAAACACTACCCCCAGCATGACCCTACACTACGCAAACACTACAACACTACCCAAAACCCTAAAACACTACACCCCAGCATGACCCTACACTACGCAAACACTACAACACTACCCTAAACCCTAAAACACTACCCCCAGCATGACCCTACACTACACAAACACTACAACACAACCATAAACCCTAAAACACTACCCCCAGCATGACCCTACACTACGCAAACACTACAACACAACCCTGAACCCTAAAACACTACCCCCAGCATGACCCTACACTACGCAAACACTACAACACTACCCTAAACCCTAAAATACTACCCCCAGCATGACCCTACACTACGCAAACACTACAACACTACCCAAAACCCTAAAACACTACACCCCAGCATGACCCTACACTACGCAAACACTGCAACACTACCCTAAACCCTAAAACACTACCCCCAGCATGACCCTACACTACGCAAACACTGCAACACTACCCAAAACCCTAAAACACTACACCCCAGCATGACCCTACACTACGCAAACGCTGCAACACTACCCTAAACCCTAAAACACTACCCCCAGCATGACCCTACACTACGCAAACACTACAACACTACCCTAAACCCTAAAACACTACCCCAAACATGACCCTACACTACGCAAACACTACAACACTACCCTAAACCCTAAAACACTACCCCCAGCATGACCCTACACTACGCAAACACTACAACACTACCCTAAACCCTAAAACACTACCCCCAGCATGACCCTACACTACGCAAACACTACAACACTACCCAAAACCCTAAAACACTACCCCCCAGCATGACCCTACACTACGCAAACACTACAACACTACCCAAAACCCTAAAACACTACCCCCAGCATGACCCTACACTACGCAAACACTACAACACTACCCAAAACCCTAAAACACTACCCCCAGCATGACCCTACACTACGCAAACACTACAACACTACCCAAAACCCTAAAACACTACCCCCAGCATGACCCTACACTACGCAAACACTACAACACTACCCTAAACCCTAAAATACTACACCCCAGCATGACCCTACACTACGCAAACACTACAACACTACCCAAAACCCTAAAACACTACGCCCAGCATGACCCTACACTACGCAAACACTACAACACTACCCTAAACCCTAAAACATTAGCCCCAGCATGACCCTACACTACGCAAACACTACAACACAACCCTAAACCCTAAAACACTACCCCCAGCATGACCCTACACTACGCAAACACTACAACACTACCCTAAACCCTAAAACACTACCCTCAGCATGACCCTACACTACGCAAACACTACAACACAACCCTAAACCCTAAAACACTACCCCCAGCATGACCCTACACTAAACAACCACCACAACTCTACACTACACTAACACAACACTACACTACACAACACTACACTACACTACACAATCACTAACCCACGAAAAAATTAACACAAACCCACTTACCTCTCTCGTCATCGTGGTTTTCACAACGCAAATGCATTTACCATACATGCCTTTAAAACGTAATTCTTTGTAATGGCATGCGCGATAAATGCACATGCGTTTTGAAAAAATGCGGGATAATGGTATGCGAGGTCAATGACCTTGCGGGATAATGGTATGCGGACTGAAAGTCTGCGGGATAAAAAATGCGGGAAAATGGCTGCAAACCATGATTAGCAGCAGACTTCACTGGTGAGCACTAGCTTTACTACAGTGATCTAATGAGCAACTAGAGTGCTAACATTCAGAATTTATGGCAAATGTGTGAAACATCTGAATGCCTTCTTGATAGAACCAAAGTAAACAAGCATTGAAAATGCAATAGATCTCGCCCTCGTTTAAGTTAAAGCCATTCTGTTTGTAATGAGGTGGCTTTTTAGCTTTGCTTTTATTAGTGTTTTTAAAACTTTCATGTAAATAACATGCATATATATGCATATATGTATATGTATGCATGCATTTATATTTATATAGATATGCAGATTATATATGTTTATATATGTATATTACCTACTGGCGATAGCCAGTGGGTATATATAGTTAGGATTTTTTCTCTATGGGATTTCTGAAAATTCTATGTCTAATAACTTTGGCGTTTGTGGACGGAATTGGCTGAAAATTTCAGGAAAATGGCACATGTCGTTTCTGAGCAGCCCCTGATAATTTGGGGGGTTTTCGTCAAGGGGGGGCCGAGAAACAAGGGGGGTCCCAAAACACGTTTTTCCCATTCATTTTTCCATAGGGCGGTTGGACTCACTTTTAGCTCGAACGGCTGAATAGATTTACATGAAACTTGGCAAAATTGTAGATATGGTTTGCCCGACGTGCCTTTGCTATGTCTCAATATATGTGCTCCAGTGGATTTTGAGAAATTAACGTTAAAAAAAATATATATCTGTGACAGCGCTCCGGTTAGCGCCCCGGTTTGCGTACCTGACGCGTAACGGAACTTCGCGAAGCGAAGCTGATTGGCTCTCCGGTGTCTGTCAACATTCTAAACAGTCCGGAGCGGCCGCCATCTTGTCTCTCGGTACGATCGAGAGACAAGATGTGGTGAAAAACGAAGGGGGAAATGAAGGAAAGGGGGCAAGGTAGACCACTCCTGACCCCCTAGGATTGATGAGGGGGATATTAAAGTGCCCCGCGGGGCAAAAAAAAAAAAAAATTCTTTTGCGATTTTACGCCGTAGAGGCGCGTCCCGGTACGCGAACCGGGCAGCTCACCGGGCAGCTAACCGGGCAGCTAACGGGCTGCGTAGCTGTCAACATTGTAAACAGTCCGGAGCAGCCGCCATCTTGTCTCTCGGTAGGTTCGAGAGACAAGATGTGGTGAAAAAAGAAGGGGGAAATGAAGGAAAGGGGGCAAGGTAAACCCCTCCTGACCCCCTAGGATTGATGAGGGGGATATTAAAGTCCCCCGCGATTTTTCGCGGTAGAGGCGCTTCCCGGTACGCGAACCGGGCAGCTAACCGGCAGCGTAACGGGAGTCCGCCATCTTGTGTTTTTGGAGCGTCCGGTTTGCGTACCGGGTAGCGTCCCGGTAAGCGTAACAAGGGGAAAACCAAGAGAAACAGTAAAAAAAAAATTAAGGGAATAGATTTCCAGCAAACTTGATAAAATTGTAGGGACTGTTTGTTTGATGTGCCTTTGCAAGGCCTCAAGATATGTGCACGTGTGGATTTTGTCTAATTAAGGTTAAAAAAAACATATATATCTGTAAGCGTGCTCCGGCTACGGGTTTTGTTTGCGCTGCAGAGCCGATACGTCACGGTTATGCGACGCGTCATGAGGCGTCTCACGTGGCTACGTGATACGTCACGTAATAAAGAATATATTTTACAGCTATAGATATTAGCTTTTAAAAAACCAATGAAATTCACTGAAAAAACCATAGGTTATAGACCATATATAGTTAGGAATTTGCATTTACAAAACCTTGAAAATTCACTGAAAAAACCATAGGTTAGAGACCATATATAGTTAGCTGGACATTTTATTGACATAAAACCAATGAAATTCCATATATAGTTAGTTGCACTAACTATATATCGCGCACCCGCAATCCACTGCTGATGATGTCACATATTACATCATTCATGACATGGTCAGTGACATCACTGATGACATCACTGATGACATCTCAAATGACATCACTGATGACATCACTGATGACATCTCAAATGACATCACTGATGACATCATGACACACCAATACCAGTTACTACATACGCACTCACTGATTCCTACGTCTACACACACATTCACTCATTCACCCATACAATCACTCATACATACAGTCACTCATTATTACAACACTATCATATGCACTCATACACCTATGCAGACACTCACACACTGCCACTCATCCATGGAGTTACTCACACATCTAGTCAGTCCTGTAAAGAATCAATCACACTTCCATTTCCTCATCTATACAGTTAAACACAGAACACCATATTTCAGTGACATCACTGATGACATCACTGATGACATCACTGATGACATCTCAAATGACATCACTGATGACATCTCAAATGACATCACTGATGACATCATGACACACCAATACCAGTTACTACATACGCACTCACTGATTCCTACGTCTACACACACATTCACTCATTCACCCATACAATCACTCATACATACAGTCACTCATTATTACAAGACTATCATATGCACTCATACACCTAGTCAGTCCTGTGAAGAATCAATCACACTTCGATTTCCTCATCTATACAGTTAAACACAGAACACCATACTTTTCACACATATACTAACACATACTTACTCTCTTATACAATCACTGATACAAGTACACATTGATATGCACAGAGTCACACACCTCCCAGCCAGCCACACACACACTCAGTCTTCCATACATCCACTCATTCTTTAATATGTAAAACATATTTAAACTTTACAAAAACACACAGACACTAGATGATGTCATCAGTGATGTCATTTGAGATGTCATCAGTGATGTCATCAGTGATGTCATTTGAGATGTCATCAGTGATGTCATCAGTGATGTCACTGACCATGTCATGAATGATGTAATATGTGACATCATCAGCAGTGGATTGCGGGTGCGCGATATATAGTTAGTGCAACTAACTATATATGGAATTTCATTGGTTTTATGTCAATAAAATGTCCAGCTAACTATATATGGTCTCTAACCTATGGTTTTTTCAGTGAATATATATATATATATATATATAACATTTCTATGGCAAAATGAAACCCCTCATTTTGTTCCTTTTCAAATTAAATGTATTAAGTGTTACCACTTTATTCCAGTCAAGATGACTTCAGGTGTGCCATACTTTTGTCATAAGTAAGACTGTTAGCGTTCTAGTTGTTCTTTAGAACACTCTGGGACATTCTGTCATTGGGCTATAGTTGGGCTACATCTGGCTGATATTTGGGCTACATTTGGGCTCTTTTGTCTCTGGTGGCCATCTTGGGAGACTGCATATCAGAATTTTTTTAATGAAATATAAGAGGATTTGAGAAGTCACTCAAAATGTGCCCTAATTTTTCTTTCTTCAGCACTAATCATAATTTCTATGGCAAAATGAACCCCCTCATTTTGTTCCTTTGCAAATTAAATGTTTTAAGTGTTAACACTTTATTCCAATCAAGATGACTTCAGGTGTGCCATACTTTTGTCATAAGTAAGACTGTTAGCGCTCTAGTTGTTCTTTAGAACACTCTGGGACATTCTGTCACTGGGCTATAGTTGGGCTACATCTGGCTGATATTTGGGCTACATTTGTTTTTTTTTGTCTCTGGTGGCCATCTTTGGGCTACATTGGGCTACATGTGGGCTCTAACATATATATAGCCCAATGTAGCCCAATATATATTTTTCAATGCATATATCTTGAGACATAGCAAAGGCACATCGGGCTACCAGTCCCTACAATTTTGCCAAGTTTTGTGGAAATCCATTCAGCCGTTCGAGCTAAAAGTGAGTCCAACCGCCCTATGGAAAACTCAATGTTAAAAACACGTTTTGGGACCTCCCTTTTTTCTCGGCCCCCGCTTGACGAAAGCCCCCCAAACTTTAAGGGGACGCTCAGAAACAAAATGTGCCATTTTCCTGAAAATTTCAGCCAATTCCGTCCATCAACGCCAAAGTTATTCAACATAGAATTTTCAGAAATCCCTATTCAAAAAAATCCTAACTATATATACCTACTGGCGACCGCCAGTAGGTAATATATATATATATATATATATATATATATAATTTAAAAATTAATAAAATAAATTTAAATTATTAGTTTATTCATTGTTTTAAGTTTTAAAGTAAATATTTATACATATATATTGATTATTATGTATGTGTGTTTACATTTTTTTTAATTAAATGTATTTGCTATATTTGTTCAAATGTATATGAAATCTACTTGATTAAAAAACAATTTATTGTTTAATATATTTAATATTTATTGTAATATTTTATATATATATTTATATAAAAATCAATATTTTGAACAACTATATTTTTAACATCGAAAAAATGTTCAGATACTTTTGTACTTACCTGTTTATGTATAGGGAGTCGGTATTTTTGTATTCTATATTTTTTTGTCGATATTTTTTACTTCTATATTTTTTACATCGATATTCTGTCAGTGAACCTAGATGCTCACGCCATTCACATGACCTGGGACTATAGTAAAGACATTTTGGAACAATGTCTTGGAGTCAACAGGGGCAGTGGTAGGATGCACACTTGACCACACAATTGAGACCTGCATATTGGGTCTTTTCTCTTGGCTGCCAAATAGGAAAGTGGTTACAAGGTTTGTGGATCTAGCCTTAGTACTGGCCAAGAGGAGAATAGCGTTAACCTTGAAACTGGCAAAAGGTCCCACAGTAGAAGACTGAAATCATGATATGACACACTGGGCAGGAGCAGAGGGGAGAGCTCTGGCCAGGGAGGACGCACAGGGCATTTGGAGGCAACCCCTGGCAGACCTCGGAATGAGGTGCTGGAGATTTCGTAACATCCTGAAAGATACCAATCCCAATCGAGTGTATATGAACCAGGCTCGGGATCAGAGAGTGAACATGAACAATCAGCCTGAGTGGTGAGATAACTGGACTCCCTAAGGTCCTTCCCCCCCTAAGCGCTACAACATGTGCCCCTCCGAACTGATCACACATGAGAGTAATAGGCTCCCGTACTACAGAGTAGGCCACTATACACAGCCCAAGAGCTGAGGACCGGCCTGCCCCCCAGACTGTCTCCGGGTCTCCCCCTAAACCCTTTTAATTTTTTCTCCACAGCTCACAAAAAATTCCTTTAACGCATTACACTGCATAGTTATTGGTTTATGTTTAATTCCATAACTCTTCACTGAATTATAAACTTTAGGACGCGACTATCTAGTATTTCCCTTTCCCAAGATAGGCTGCATACACTAATAGATAGCAAATTGGACGCTGCACCGCTGTACACACTGGTGCACCACACCTCACCTAAAATACCCAGAAGGTCATACCCCTACGATAGCACTCCCACCTGAAACGATAAAACTTGAAAAGGGGAAGTAATTGGTGAAATGTATACTGTACAAGTTTGGTGTAATGCACAGTGCAACATTAATATAAATTGTACTAAATGTAAAGTTACAAGCTGTCATATGTAAAGTGGATTAACCTAAATGTTAATAAAGATATGTTTGAAAAAAATAAGATATTCCATGTTGAAAAGGAGAAAGAAGACTGTAAATCCTGTTCCAAAGAGTCTTCAATTTTAGACTTCACTCTATCTGAGTCAGAAGAATAAAGTTGTTTATACAGAAAGGAGGCTTTGACTTCGGTGGAGAAATCATATGATGTAACAGGATCGTCCAAAGATTGGGAAGGAATAGAGGAAGAGACTATGACATTTTGTTTAATGGCGCCTAAAAGATGGGCATATTTGGGCCGAGATGAAAAAGGGATGTAGGAGCAAACATGTAATTCCTCAAAAGGAATAAATTGATTATTGGAGATGATCTGGGAAATCAAAGTAATACCATTGGCCAGCCAGAGAGCTCACTTAAGAACTTTGCTATCTATAGTAATACCAGGAGTGTACCATATGGGAGCAGAGGGTGTACAGACTTGAGAAATAAACTTTTTAGCAATAAAACAAAAATGATGTAACAAAGGAGAAGCCACAGACTTTGGCTGTTGAGCAATAAGAGAATACTGAAGGAATGAAAAGGGGGAGATGAAAGAAAGCTCAAGAGATCACCAGAGTGAGGGAAGGGTTGATGTTCCTAAAGATGACTATATTTGTTTCAGAGTAAAAGCAGAATGATACTGTGTACAATTAGGACATTTGACACCACCAAGTCTTTTTGGCTTCTTTAGTTTGGACCTGGAAATCCGTGCTGGTTGGTTATTCCATAGGAACTTAGATGACATGCTGTCGATGGATCTGAAAAAACGTTTGAGGTAACCGGAGTGGAAGCGTTTGTAGAAGGAAATTAATAATGGACAAGAACATCGTTTTAATTGTCTCCAATATGCCCCACCATGAAAGATATAAGAGGGACCAGATAGGGTAAAGATCCTATGTTTTAAAATATCAATGTTAGCCTTAATAGTTACCCTAATGGAGGGGGGATACATGACACCTAAGCATTTAATCTTAGAGGAGTTCCACAAAAAACCTCTATCTATCCTTAAGACAAAATTTATCGAGAGACATAACCTCGGATTTATCTTTATTCAATCGGTAGCAAGAAACCAAAGAGCATTGAGATAGCAACCTAAAAGATCCTGGGATGGAGGTATGAGGGTTAGAAACGTATAATAAAATATCGTCCTCATAAGCAGTGAACTTGATACTTAATTTTAATTGTCTGTTAAAATAACCAGTAAGAGTCTGGGATCTTCGTAGAGTTTCTAAAAATAGTTCCAAAGCAAGAATGAAAAAACAAAGGGCAACCCTGCCTAGTACTTCTTGTGAGGGGAAATTTTTGATACTGCAGGCCATTAGCAAATACTGAAGTGGAGGGAGAGGTATAAAGAATTTTGACAATACTCTAAAAAAATAAGCCCATCGTGGAATTGGAACCCAGAAGGTGTTGTATTAATAATACGATCTTGGCCACCAGGAGGTTTGAAAATTTAGAGTAGAAATTAACCGTGAAGCCATCCGGACCTGGAGCCTTATCCTTTGTGAGTTTGGAAATGGCCGAAAAGATCTCTTCACAAGAGATATCTGCCCCCCAGTGGGGAAAAGTCAAACTGTGGGCTTGCGACTTGGGAATTCTACGAAAGAAAGAGCCTATTGAGGCTTTATTGGAAAGTATAGCTTCAGAGTATAATTGAGAATAGAATTCAGCATAGAGAGTCATAATATCCAGGTCTTTGAATAACTAATTACCAGAAGCATCCCGGATGACTCTATTTTTGACTTTTGTTTTTTAACTTTTAGATAATTAGCTAATAATTTGCCAGCCATATTGGAGCTACCATAGTATTTGGCATTGATCTTTAAAAGAACACTAATAGCATTGTTAATGGATGATCTATTAAACTGAAATTTGGCCTGCATGAGCCAATATAGGATGTATTTATGGGATGAAGAGTAGTTTTCATGTTCTAGACTCCTAATATGCTGTAAGAGAGATGAAGATTTTTTGGCAGCTGCCTTTTTTATGGAATACATAATTGATAATATAGCCACATGCAGTTGCATTATTGGAGTCCTAGAATTGGTTAGATTGGACTTCAGGACTCATACTATTTTTAAAAAACGAGTAAATTGTTTGAATCCTGTGACAAACTGCAGATTCTTCAGCAACCAGTTACTAAAACACCATCTACAGGAACGGGCAGGGGAATGAGTAGGTTCCAGATCTATTATCACTGAGGCATGATCAGAAATAAAGATGGGGCCTAATTCAGCGGGTATAACATTTTGAGAAAGGTTTTTTATCTAAAAAAAATATAATCGGGGCGTGGCTAGCGGCTGTACATGCTGGCTGCCTAAAAGGCGAGCTCCGGGGATAGAGCTGCCTCTCAGACCATCCGTACACTTATCCGTCCACGAAAAAGTCTCTACTGGGGAGACCCGACGCCCGGGGCCGGGCTGTGCCTGAAACACTACCGCTGGGCGGAAACAGACGCAGTGAAGGGAAGTTATCGCCGGCGGCACGATTGGCCTGCAAAGAGACTTCGGACCGGGGACTCGCCTATAGCTGAAGCTGACCGGAAATGCAGCGGAGCGGGGCGCCACACACCGGAAGCGCCCGACCCTGAAATATATAGCGGCGGTGAGCAAACTTCGGCGGAACTGCGCTGCGGAGCGCTGCGGAGCGCTGCGGAGCACCCGACACAGACCCGGCAAAGAACACTGAGGGCACGGACAGCAGGCCGGGTCGGGCCGCGGGCTAACTCCGGCAAAGGTGACGACGGCAGAGAAAAGTGAACCGCCATCTTGGTGAAGGACGGCTCGTCCCGAGTCATAAAGACGCACCTCGCCGGCAACAGACAGAAGCGGTATCCGACGGCGGCAGCAACGCTGTTCAGTAACAGAAAGGAGCAGAGCTGTTGCCGGACCCGTGGAAACACGCTATTGTGGCGGCGGTATCCGCTACTGCACACTGGCAAGCTGCGGAGGCACGAGATACCGGGCTGAACTGGGTGGTAATCCTGCTGCAGGAGAGTGCACATGAGTGCTCGGAAGCCCGGCACCCTCTGACTATATACAAGACGGCCAGATACAGACTGTGTGGGCACTACGAGGTAGATCCGGGCACGAGGCAGATATCAATTACGTGCGGATGGCGCAGTTCCAAATTGCGCTGAGCCACTGAGACTTGGGAAGTAGCGCGACGGCACGAACGGCTGCCACCCTTCTCAACAGCACTGACACACCTGTTTTGTGCCCCAGACGGTGTGGGCGGCCGGCTCGTACCCGCAGTAGGCATCTCACTGGACAAGGCATGGCCGGCAGCCCTGATCACGGAGTCACAAGATCACCAATGGCTGACGCCTCGGTTTGAGTGGTGGAACTTTAGGAGCCAACGCTTGGGGGCCACATATCCTGGCCGGGTGTACACACAGTGGTAGACGACAGCGTTGTGGTGTGGGTGCATTGGACTATCATCCAGCCCAACGCTAAGACAACCGGTCGCACTTTTGAACTAAAACTTCGCTGCAGTGCCTGGAGCCTGGGGTGTAAGCAGGCGCGGAGCTGGCCACTATGGCAGGAAAAGGCGCGAAAGGTGGTGCTACACAGACCAGAATTGACAGGTTTGCATGCGATAAGAGCGTATCTTCCCCAACGGATGGTAAGACACCGGCGGGCAAAGCGGTGGATGGCATGAACGGGAAGAAGGCAACGCTGGATGATGTCATGAAAGCCCTGACGCAAGTCCAAGCGACAGTAGGCACGATATCCACCGAAATCACTCTCATAAGGGCGGACTTCCATAAAATGTCAGAGAAGGTGAGCTCCATGGAAGTGGTTACGAAGTCGCTGGTCGAGGATGTCTCGGAGCTTCAAATAGCAATAGGGAAGATGTCAGCGGAGAACAAGGTACTGCGTGAAAGGCTGGATGATCAGGAAGGGCGCTCTAAGAGGAATAACGTGCGGATCCTAGGAGTTCCGGAGTCGGAAGGCACTAGAGCGATGGACTTATATGTGGAAGAACTAATACAGAAGGAGCTCCAACCTAAGGGCCTATCCGCCTTTTTCTCTGTTGAGAGAGCGCACCGGGTCCCAGGGGGACGACCGAAGCCGGGTGCGGCCCGCGCCCAATCCTAGCCAGACTGTTCAATTTTCGGGACAGGGATGCCATCCTGCAGGCGGCGCGGGTGTCACCACCGGTAAAGATTCAGAACTCAACATTAGCCTTTTTCCCAGACTATACAGCAGAGGTGGCCCGCCGTAGAAAGACATTCCTGGATGTGAAAAAAGAACTCCGAAAGCTTGAGATTCCCTACTCGATGCTATTCCCGACCAGGCTGCGTGTAGTGGCGGATAACAAGACCTGGGTTTTTGATAATCCTGAGATAGCCCGAGACTGGCTGGATGGATGGAGGCCGGCTACCCAACCACGCCACTCCAATAGAACTAACAGGACTCAAAGAACAGGTGGGCATCGGAATTCCCAAGACTCTAGGCATGACGCGGAAGAATATTCGCAGTTGAGAGACAGTATAGATGCAGAAGCCGACGAGGAACAATGACCGCCGGTGATTATGAACATTTTACGAACCCTGCGGTGTGATTGACGGACTGCCAATGGACACCGGGCCAAGGGGCCCCTGGAGGGAGTGAGAGGGGCTGCCGTCTCCGGAGAGTCCTTCGCCCCATCGAGCAAGTATAAACTGTATGGGGAAAGGGTTGAGCACTCCGCTTAGTTGGGGAGGCGGGCGGTTGTATGTCCGTGTAGCGCTGGAGGGCAGGGAGGGGGGGAGTTGGGGGGGGGGGGGGGAATGTTATCGATGTTAGCAAAATGTTTGCATTGTTCGACTCAAAATGGGTTACTGTGGTACATACACGAGGACACATGGACAGCTGTACAAAGGTTAGGTCAGAGTAAGTTCAGGAAATGCATCGCTCCCACACTACAGGATAATAATGGCACGTGACACTCAGGGTGGTCAGATAGAAGGGGGATCTGAGCAGGGGCCAATACCACCTTTACAACTGATGACCTGGAACATGCGGGGATTGGGCGATAAGATCAAGCGTGGGTTGGTTCTGCAGGCCATCCGGAGGATAGGTCCCACAGTGGTTTTACTGCAAGAAACACACCTGGTGGGTGAAGCTAGCCGGGCACTAGATAGGCGTGGGTATCAGAGTTTTCTTCAGGGTCTAGAGGTACGGGTATACTACTGAAGAAATCGTCCCGGTTTATATTGCAATCCACTAAAATAGACGACCAGGGCCGCTTCGCAGCAGCGCATGGCCAGTGGGAAGGGAAGTCACTGACTTTAGTATCAATTTATATTCCGCCGGCGCTCCACACGGTCGCCCTTCCAGACTTGGGGAAATTCCTACTGGAGCTCCCAGAAGGAGACCTTATAATAGGAGGAGATTTTAATGCAGTGGTACACAACGTACAGGATAGATTTCCAATCCGTACGCCGAACCCGGGCCCTTCTAGATTCAACGATTTCCTGGTGGCACAGGGTCTGATGGACCTCTGGAGACAATTTCATCCCAACAACAGGCAGTACACATACTATTCCGCAGTTCATGACAGTCTATCACGCATCGATTATTTTCTCGCTCTGGGGGGGGGCCTCCTCACCGTGAGTGACGTGCAAATTAGACCCAGGGGCGTCTCAGATCACTCACCGCTGACATTGACATTATCCTGTCCCGAAATAGCTAGAAGACGAATATACCCAATCTTCCCCGGATACCTCAGGGTACCGACCACACGTAAAGACTTGAAAAAGGCTACCCGATATTATTTTGCGGAAAATACGACCTCGGTGACATCGCCGTCGGTCCTTTGGGAAGCCTACAAGACGGTCCTGAGAAGACGGGCAATAGCGTCTATAACAGGATACAAACGCGCTCAGAGGGAGGAACTGACGAAATTGGAACTTGAACTTGAGCAGGCGCATTTGGCACACATGACAGACCCGACTGCCGACACACTACATACACTGCAGCTCTGTCAACGACTTTATGGCGATCATCTTCGCAGGAAGACGGTCGAGGACGTCACAGCGACAACACACAGAATCTATGATATTGGGGATAAGGCCAGCAAGCTCTTGGCCTGGTTAGATACGAAAAAGGGAGGTGCCAAACATATACTGCAGTTGAAAGGCTCTAACGGGGAGGCAGAAACGCGGCCTTCAGTGATAATCGAAACCCTGGCTGCACATTTCCAAGACGTGTACACCCCTGAGGTGGCCATAACACGGGAGGAGGCGACGATGGCGCTTCACGGACTACCAACACAGACACTGATGCAAGAGGCACGGGGGGAACTCGACCCAGATCTGTCAGCGAATGAAATTCAACTAGCCATTCATGCACTGCACGTGGGTAAAGCTGTGGGCCCCAATGGGATCCCAGTGGAGTGGTAAAAAAATATGTCTGAAGAGATAAGCACACCCTTATTAGATATGTATAACGAAAGCCTAGAAAAGGGAATTCTGCCCCTTGACCAACGAGTTGCCACCATTGTGGCAATCCCAAAACCGGGCAAGCCGCCAGATGAGACCTCGTCCTATCGTCCTATCTCCTTCCTCAACGCAGAAGCCAAAATTTTGGCAAAACTGCTGGCTACCAGACTGATGCCACACATGGCACAACTGATTCATCCGGATCAGTCGGGGTTCATGCCTCACAGGAGTACGGCGCACAATCTCAGAAGATTACATGGAGCGCTGGCAAGGGCACCGTCTCTGACGGAACCAACGGCTATTCTGTCGCTGGATGCCAGGATGGCGTTCGACATGGTGGAATAGCACTATCTTTTTGCGGTCTTGGACCATATGGGCTTCGGCCCAAGGTTTATCTCATGGATTCGACTGCTATATACTGACCCGGTGTCACATGTGGCGGCAAATGGTCATATCTCCCGCGACATAGCCTTGGCTAGGGGGACAAGGCAGGGATGCCCGCTCTCACCCTTACTGTTTGCGCTAGCCCTAGAACCACTGGCAGTGGTACTTAGAACATCCCAGCTGCTGAGAGGAATAAGGTGGGGGGAAAATTGGGAAGACAGGGTCTCTTTATATGCAGACGATATGTTGATTTATATGTCGGAGCCCGAGAGGGGGATCCCGATGTTGCTGGCACTGTGTGAACGACATGGTCACACCTCTGGCTACAAAATCAACTGGACTAAATTGGTAATATATATACTTAGCGGCCCCGCCCCGACCCTGTCAGCCGACTGTCCCTTAACAGTGGCGACCGACACATTTAAATACCTGGGGATAGCCATCACCCGAGACAGTAAAGCCTTCTACGACCTCAACCTACTACCGCCGCTCATGCGGCTTCAGGCAGACGCGAGACATTGGAAAACGCTCCCGCTGACGTTACTAGGGAGGGCGGCCCTATTTAAAATGAAGGCACTTCCTCGTTTTCTTTATGTGTTGGAAAATACACCGGTATTAGTGCCACCTTCATACTTTCATAGAGTGACGTCGGTAATAACTGGGCTGCTATGGGGAGATCGCCCGGCCCGAGTGGCACACGGGAAATTGATCAGAGATTGGTATAGTGGTGGGATAGCCCTGCCGAATGTGCAACTGTACTATTGGGCAGCTCACCTCAATAATATTAACCAGTGGCTCCATGTGCCACAAAGCGACCCGGCTTATCTGGCTGACAGAGCGCAACTGGGTACTCACAGTTTTTTAGCCCCGTTGTACAACAAGAGCCTATTGCCACAGCTCAAGGGACCCACCAAACACACGGTAGCGATATGGCACAAAGCCCAGGCGAGACTGAAATGGGGAGGTGTCATAACCAAACTTACGCCCTTGTGGGACACTAAGGCCCTGGGGAACCTAAGGCATAGTAAAGGGTTCACGCAGTGGAATAATATCGGAATCTCCATGGTAGGTGACCTATGGACTAGAGATGGAGTAATCCCCTTTGACCAGCTGCAGCAGCAGTACGACCTGGGAGTTAACGAGACATACCGCTACATACAAATACGACACGCACTACTATCGGCGATTGAGGCGGGTACGGATGTTCCGGAGTCCTCCCCATTGGAGGATCGCCTCTTGACAGACAATATGCAGACAAGCGCCACCTCCCTTACGTATCAAAAATTGTTGAATAATATGCCAGACCCAATTACAAAAACTGAAGGAGAAGTGGGAGAGTGAGTTAGCAGAGATGGATGAGACGGAAGGGAATGAGGCTGTGGCATCCCCAAGGGAAGCCGGTATCTCGGCACGATTTAGGCTGGTGCAATTTAAAATACTGCATAGGGTGTATTATACGAGGACTACACTCCACAAAATCAACAGGGCTGATCATCCATATTGCCTCAGGGACTGTGGTGAGGAAGGGACACTATTTCACACACTCTGGGATTGTCCATTAATTGCGGACTACTGGAGGCAAGTATTGCGTACGATTTCACAAACTCTTGAAGTCTCACTCACACCAGATCCACGTATGTGTCTGCTTAATGTATGGGGGCCTAATGATCTGACGCGCCAGGGACAACAATGGGCTATTATAGTATTGATGGTGGCCAAGCGTGATATAGCGCAAAAATGGGGGGCGGTAGAGGTCCCAACCCGAGCACAATGGTGTAGGAATGTAGATATGCTCATGGTGATTGAACAGTCAGTGTACAAGCAAAGAGCTAATCCTAAGAAATGGAACAAGATATGGCTTTCGTGGAACAGCTATCGTGGGGATATATGTGAACCTTTATCGGAGGAGGAAACGGACGAATCAGAGGATGAGGAAGATATAGCTTGAGCACGGAGCAGGGGATAGCAGTCGGGGTGGGGTGGGAGCAGGGAGAACGGGGGGAGGATAATTGGGTGGGAGAACTCAGGGCGGACAGATGGAGAGGAATAACAGACAGAACTTACTCGTGTGAACCTAGAAATGTACAGTATAATGGTATGAACTGCAGATTTGATCTATTGAGTCACAAGTTGCGTTAAGTTTATAAAATCATAAAAATAAGACGTTCACTGAAACTTTTGGTGCAGGCTGCTATGCTCTTTGATAAATGGTATTATGTTGTTGCTGAACTATAACTTCTCCGTAGGACTGATATGTCATGCTGTAATCAAAGGTTAATACAATAGCAGCCGGCCTCCGGGTTGTAGGCGAATGCTGTGTGAACTGCAAAGATGTCAATAAAGTCTTCCAAAAAAAATAAATATATATATATATATATATATATATATATATATATATATATATATATATATATATATATATATATATATATATATATATATATATATATATATATATATATATATATATATATATATATATATATATATATATATATATATATATATATATATATATATATATATAATCAATTCTGGAGGAGGAGTGATGGGTGGGGGGAAAAGAGAATGTTCTAAAAGGTCCTTATTAACAATATGCCAGGCGTCAACTAAACCTCTGTGGGAAACTGCTCTATGGAATACTTTCTGTATTTTATTAGGAATGTATTTGTAAGCAGATTTTCTATCTAAAAATGGGTTAAGCAAATATATCCAGTCTCCTCCCAGAACAAGATTGTCATTCAAGACTGACATCACTTTAACTGAAAGTGTATCCCAGAACTGAGCATCAACCCCAATAGGACCATATATATTAAGAAAGGAATATGGGCACTGATTAGGCAAAACATCGAGGTGAACACAAGAACCATCAACATCAGTTTCTTGTTATGAAACATTAACAGATAAACTTTTGTGGAATGACATAATCATACCATTTTTGCGATGAATAGCAGGGGAGCAGTAAACAGAACCATCCCAACACTTTATAAGCAAATTAATGTATTTTTCATAAAGATGAGTTTCTTGTAACAAAGCAACCTGACAAAAAAGTTTAGAAAGATGTGTAAGCACTCTTTGTTGTTTGATAGGGCTCCAAAGGCCTTTGACATTCTAAGAAACAACTCAAAATCTATTCATGAAAACATTAGTAAACAATAGATAAAGTCACAATTTCTACAATCGTAGGAATTATCTTAAAAGCTATCCATATACATGCACATTTTACAATATGAAATGCAAAGAAAAAATATTCGCTAAAAACTAAAGGAAGGGGACAGGAGAATAAAAAAAAAGAAGCAACATGGAATGAGTCTGAAGAGGACCCAAACATGGTAAAGAAGACGAGTATGGTGAAGAGTCTAAACAACATGATCCATAAAGGAAAAATTTGAGAGAATGGATAAAATGAAAAAGTAGCATAGAAGAGCACCATGAAGGATGAAACAACCGGGATATCCGGTCCGGAAAATAAGGGGTTAAAGAAAAGAAGAGAAGATGACCGGAAATGAGGCAATGAAATTTACCAATAAGAAAAGGAGTTAAGGACATAAAGAAAAATAAATAAATAACATGAGTTCTTACCTACTCAAGGGGGAGGCTTGAGATGGTTACTCATACAAAGAGAAAACTTGGCTATATCTAGACAATGGACAGAGGTATGTACATCAATAGCGACAAACACAGGACCCGAGAAAAAAGGGGGGAAAAGACCACAATTAGACAGCAGAAACAATACAATAAAAATGTAGGGAAAAATAACAGCGAAACAAGTAACTATAAAGACATTGTGTAGATTAAGGTTCATGCCTGTTGAACTTGGCCCTTTTTGCAGGGTCATCCCTGAACTTTTTTGCCTTCCTCCTGTATTTTGTCTGGCCTATTTTTGTTGGTTTTATGACTCTGGGCACTTTACCACTGCTGATCAGTGCTAAAGTGCAGATGCTCCCCCTATTGTAAATTGATGTATGAATTAGTGACTCCATGATTGGCAGATTTGGTTTACTTGTGAGACCCTAGTACAGTGCACTGCTTGTGCCCAGGGCTTGTAAATCAAAGGCTGCTGGTGGGCTTGCAGCACTGGTTGTGCCACCCACAGACGCAGCCTGTAAAGTGTGTCTCAAGTCTGCTATTGCAGAGCCTGTGTACAGTCCGGTACTGCCATGCTGACTGGGCAAGTGCACCCATTTGCAAGTGCCTAAACCTTCCCTTTTATGCATATTATTCACCCCTATGGTAGGCCCAAGGGAAGGGTGCATTGTAGGTAAAGGGTAGGACAAGCCCTGATGTGTGTGGCATGTCCTAATAGTGCATTACAGCCATTTTCGTTTTTCACTATTGCAAGGCTACCTGCTCCCCATAGGCCAGAATGGGCAGTTTGATTATAACATCTTACAATCCTAACTGACTCAGGGAACTAGGTAGAAATTCAAGTATAGTATTCCTGAACTCAGAATGATAAACGACATCTTTTAGTGAAGTTGGTTTTAACATTCTAGGGTCGATTCTGATCTCGGTCGGAAGGTCTCCGAACGCAATCTGGCCGGAAAAAGGTACGAGTGGGACACGTGTGCCCCGACCGACTCGGACACCTGTACAAGTCAGCAAGTACGATGCGACTGTACCCGTGGGTTCCAAACGAACCGTTTCCGGATCTGAACCACTCTGACCGACTAGTACAGACACGATTTGCACCGCGCAATGGAGAAGTTTAACAACCAAACGAGTATGATGTACGCGTCGGACAGCCGGATCGAGTCGAAGTTTCTGGTTCGCAAAACGTCCAGGAAGCTGCCTTACGACTCTAACACAGGGGGAGACTTGGGTCTCCCCCTATACAGGCACGTACGGTGAAAATGGCATTGACTTGTACCCACTGCAGGGGCGCCATGTTGCGATACATGCCCATTCAATCAATGGGAGCCCATGTATTACGGGCTCCCATTGACTTCAATGGGAGATCGACTGAACTGAGTCCGGCAGCATGCAGCCGCATCATACTCACTCGGTCGGACTGCAGGAGTCCGGCTCAGTCAGAAAACACTCCGGATTCGGCTCGGTCGGAGAGCTTTCCGACCCAGATCAGAATCGGCCGCTCTGTGTTTGAAAATACCACTTTTTGAAAGTAGGTATTTTCTTGCCTAACTATCAAAGCCTGCCTCTGCTAGGTTGTGTATACCTTGTCTAGAGTTTGAGTGACAGGGGCTGGGGATTCCAGGAGACAGGGTGAGTCAGCACAGGGCTGAATAGAGCTATCTGCATGTAGATGGGTGGGTGGAGTTGCAGCTGGGACCTGAATTGGGCTGTGCCTTCCCTCCACAATGCTGGCTCACCTCCTGTGGTGCGTCAGATGTCCCTGGCCTACACTGTGAAAGAAAAGAAGGAGTCATGTAAACAGAGTGCTCCAGGACTGACCAGAACTGGTTTGGACTAGGTAAAGGCCTCTCTGCCTTCAGAGAACAAATAGAAAATGAGTATAAAAGAGGGGACCCAAACCCCACAACTTTAGATCACTTTTGGGAAACAAGAAGAACCTTTACTGAGGAGAGGAACCAGAGAAACTGAGGTGGAGACTATCCCTAAGCTGAGTGCTGTTTGGGGGATTGGCCTGCAGTGGTTGCCTGACTGCCAAAGAAAGTAGAAAGGACTTTGTGCTACTCTCAAATCAACTTGTAAAGGATCTCAAGGGCTTGAGATAGAGCTTGCCTCCTGCTGAAGTCTCAGGGACAACAGACTTCACCAGCCAGCTCCCTGACTTACCTTATTTGAAGTTCCTGCTATTGAGCTGGGCCTTCTGAGAGACTGCGTGTTGCTGGGAGCTGGAAGCGCGACTCAAGACAAAGAAGCGTGTCGCCGCCGCAGCCGTTGTCGTCGCATCACCGGAGAAGAGTGTCGCAGCAGACGCCGTCGTATCACCGGAGAAGCGTGCCGCTGCTGTCACCATCGCATCACCCAAAGCGCCTCGCATCACCGGAGAAGAGTGTCTGCGTCGCAGCAGACGCAGTCGCATCACCGGAGAAGCGTGTGGCAGGACCTGCTGTGGCTCAGAAGAAGTGTTGAGTCGCCCCACAGCCGTTGGGCGTGCACGTATTTTGTCGCATCAAGAAGAAGATTCCATTTTGTTTCATTGCACCGGATCTTCATCGCATCATGGCACTGCTGGTCGCATCACCAAGGAAGCGCAAGAAACCGACGCATCACCTCCCTACGCAGAGAAGAACCGACGCATCGCCTAAGCAGCAGTAGGGACCCAACGCATCACCGTTCTTGGGTGTAAGGAACCGACGCATCACCTTCCCTGCAACACTTTCATCGCATAGCATTACGCATCCAAAGGTACATTGAACTCAAAGTGTCGCATTTTACATCTAAAGAGAACTAAGCTATTTCTACCATTTTTAAAGTACAGTATTGTGGATTTTTTGTCATTTGTGGTCTTGTGTTAAGTCTGTATAAAATACGTATTATTATACTACAACTTCTGTGGTGTCCATCTGTAGTGTTGTCACTGGGTTACTGTAAGTGTTCACAAATGCTTTACACACTGCCTCTGAGATAAGCCTGCCTGCTCATGCCAATCTACCAAGGGGGTGAGCAGGGGTTATTTTAGGAGTGTACCCCCTTACCCTGTAATGCAAGGGTCCCTATTTGGTCAAAGGTACCTACCTCTGCCAACTAGAGAACCCCAAATCTAACAATGTCTCACCCGTATCCATAGCTTTTCTCTTGTGAAGATGAATGAACTCTTTAAGTTGAGCCGGAGAGTCAAAGGAAGTAGTCTTATCTTTGAAGGTGACCTTGAAGGTACAAGGATGAATTAGGCCATATTTCGCCTTCACATTGCATAACTGGGGGTGCAAGTTCAAAAATGTCTTTCTTTGAGTAGCTGTAACTTGGGAGGCATCCTGATAGAGGAAGATCGTATGATCGGACCAAATTGTCTGCTTCCGTTGCTGGGATATGGAATGAACTTGCATTAAGTTGGTATACTGAAGAAAAAGGATGATGAGTCCTCTGGGTTTGGATGAGAAATTAGAGCCAGAGGTTTTGGGGTCAAGTCATGGGCTCTTTAGATGTTGAGGGGGGTGCTGCTAGCGAGACCCACATTTTGTGTAAAGCCGTTTGTAAAAAGGCAATCACGTCACCACCTTTGGCTCCTTCCAGAATACCACAAGCAAGGAGATTACAGCACAAGTACAAAATCCATAGACACAACAACAGTAGTCTCTTTTAAAACCACCCCATATACATGAAGATTCTGTTTCACACGATCGCAATTCACTGGTGATACTAACATACACATTTTGCAGGCTTGAATCTGAGCATGGGCAAGTATAAAAGTATAACTGAGACATAATGCCCACATGGCTATGGTACAAGTCATGGCACTTTAGAGCACTACTAAAACTAAACGAAATGTAACATGTTGAGAACATTAGGCCATTTGATAATTAACACTGCACAATCTTATCAACAGATACAAGAAAATAACAAGGACCCACCCCCCTTTCTGACGTGAAGAACAGGACAACAGGACAAGCTCTAAATAATCATCCAAGCACACTAGGTATGAAATTAGAAGTACATATAGATGATGTGCTTAATACTAGATTTATCCATTAATTAGTAAAACAAAAAACTCCCTTACTTTTCCTTTCCCCCCCCCCCCTTTTTAGATCACTGAGTCCTACACTCACAGCCCCAGCCCTAAGGAAGACCTTCCTAGAAAGCCTCTCGGTCCCCTGCATGAAGGTCGAAACGCGTCGGCACAAACACAATTCACAGTCTTTTTCAGGTGACTCAGAGGATTTAAAAAAAAAATCAGAAAGTGGAAATGACATATATGTTTAGCAAACAAAAGCTGGTCTAAACAGTTGAAGAGTGTTGCAAATTACTCTGAGCACAGATTTCTTTGGACCACTCAGATAATTTGAGTTCAGTTTATCCCGATAAAACAGCAACATCACATAAGAGTATTTTCACCATAAAGCCAAGCCATGTGTTATTGGCCCATTACCAGCCTTTCCGCTGACCTGTTGATGGCGGTGTCCTAGCCATAAAAAGTTCAACGGAAAGGCAGGTCATAATGAGGTGGGCGGTGCAGGACCCAGGACCCACCAAGGGAGCAGGAATGTTGGCAGAGGTGGCAGTCTGGAGGCGGTCTTCCTACCCATATCGTATTCCAGCAGTCAGTCCGACACGTATGCGGGCGGTCAAAAAAGGACAGCAGTTCCCAGACTGCCTGGGTCATAATCAGGCCCTAAATTAGAGCATCCATTGTGTATGTCTATGATCTTTTCATGCTGTGGATATCTCCTATGGCAAGACTGCACTGAGAGCCTGCTAACCCCATGAGTGTGTCTGTAAATGTGCCTTTAAGAAAATGACAGTGGTCTTGGCACTGAAAGAGGGGGCTAAGTTGTGCTTTGCTCTGTAAGAAAATTACTTGTTGAAATGCTTTTTTCATTTTTCTTTGTTGAGCCCAGGTGAGATTAAGGCGCAGGTTCTTTCATTTTCCAGCCTTATACAGTCTGGAAGTGTTTTTCTTTCGTCATATATCAGACTGAGACATACTGAAGGTTCTGGTTGGGAGGACGGTGACGCCAATCCATCTCCCCCTCCAAGCCACTAACTGGTTAGTGTTTCTTTGTGAACTGGTCAGAACAGAACTTCCGGTAGCTGGTGGCATAGCAAGTGTGCCCTGGACCTCATGCTAGAAGGGGTAATGGGCCTCTAACCACTGCTGTATGATACAATACAGCATTTCTTGAGGTGCAAAGAGTTCCTAAGACTCCTGGTAGCTAGTGCCCATGCAGCTGATGCACTTCAGACAGCTAAGCCCCTGCCAGTAGTTGTTTTCCTGGGAAGTGAGACATTTCATGTTACCTTCACCAATCCTTGGTTAGTATGCCTTTAATGTTTGAAGTAATTTATAGATTTCTTACCACCAGGTCAACTGTTTTAAGTTCTTGGTGTTCTCTTTGGAGTTACAGGAATAATAACCAGGCATTATGTGGCATATCTTGGGGTGTGTGAAGTTGTTATCATGCAGACATAGTCTTACAGTGTATGTGATTATTGGGTACATAGTTTCAGGAGTTTTGCACTATTCCACACCTACACACTCATGCATTTTTCAATCCCAAGTATTAGTTTGCACGGAGTAGTTGACTTGTTTCAATCCTTATTACATTTCAGGGCATCATCAGGACCGGATTACATGCAATTCTGTTGGTGCTGTGGTGGAACCGGATCAACTCCAAAATGGTGAAGGGACAGTACGTAATGGAGCGCACCTGCAATGCAGTAACCACAGGAAGGTAATCTCAGGGAGTTCTAGTGGGTTTAGGTAAGTGATGTCATTTTAGACATTCCATCAAAAACACAGTCCCTCGTGGATGAATCCAAAATAATAGGTCCAATCAATGGAAACCGGTTTTTCAAGTGAGTTCTGGACCAGGAGACGAACAATCAGTGAGAGGAAAGGGAGCCCAATGGGGAGAGAGATCACAAGAATTGGTCCAACAGTTGAGGGCTCTGTCAATAGGATCCAGGGTAAGTCTGGGTCAAGTGAGCCCTTCTGTAAAGGAAAATGCTTGGCAGAGAGTGTTCGGATGTCAGTAGGCGTAAAATGGATCACGCCAATGTAATAGTACTGAATTAACAATTACAATGTGTATCTGTAGCCACTAATATAGACTGCTTTTTCTTCTGAATAATTGTTATTGCCTCCCTGTTTCTGTTGTGTCTCAATTTATTTTGCATCCTTTCTATTTGTCTGAAAAATCCTACCTGTTGGGACATTGTTGTGTGTTACACTAAGGTCACCCAGGTCTCAACTGGGTTTACGGGTTACCTCCTGTAGCTTTTTCTGCTTGCTTATATTAGGCATCAAAACAACAAGAAGCCATTGTATTTCATGCCAATTCAGTAGCCACTGGCATTGATTGCCTGATCTGCGTTCACCCCCATAAGAGCACACCCAATTGCACATACAATAGTGCAGATTGACAAAAGCATTAATGAGTACAATAAGACGTACTAAAGGAGTACTCAGTAGTCTTACATGCAAAAACCTACAACTCCTTATTAGTAAAAGTGGCCATGATCATTTCAGTTTGCACTAGTTGCACATGAATATTCCTATTTTATTCCAATTTTAGATGATTTGGGCCCCATTTCCAAAGGCATGTAAGAGTTCTTTAAAGTTACTACAGAAATACTACTTTACTGCTCCATAGTGCCTTCGTGAATAAGCCTGAATGAATTCAGGAGTGGTCCCTCCTCACAAGTGACATGTCATGTGCCCTCTTCAGCTCTTCTGTCTGTAGAAAGGGGCACACATTTTTAGAGGGACATGCAGGGTGGGAGCTGTGAGATCAACTGATCAAAGTTCTTGGTTTCATATGCTGGAAGTGCGTAAGTGTGTAAGCTCTTAATAAAAAGTTGTAACCTATTAAGGAATGTGAGGTCTGATCGCAGATGATTTGAATCCATTTCTTCTTCCAAAATTATTAAGCCTCTTTCACAAAAATATTACTGTCAATCAAAGAGGCACAAGAAGTCGGTTTAAGTTGACTATTTACGTCTACCAATTTACATTCTTTCCAATTTCTGAAATTAAATAAAGCCTTGAAGGTAAAGCGCCGAAGCGCGTAAGAAGATAAAAGACATTTTGGGAAATTCGTGTGGCCTTGTGTAGTATCTTTAACCTTGAACTTACACTGCTGTAGTGGTAAGCTCTTCCCCCGGACATCGAGCAGTCAGCTGCCTCGGGATGACTCAATACAGTCTTGCTTAATTAAAATAAGCTAGAAAAGGCTCTATGGATTACTGTGTAAGCACCAATCAACATGTTCCAGCAGGAGAAAAAAAACACAGTTAAATAACTGGCTTCTGTGTCAATGTTCATGGTATAGGGTTGTGCGAAGTTGCAAAGTTTGTCGCATGAAAACTTTGCGAAGTTTCATTAAAAGCGTGCCATCTTCAATAAGAGTGGGATGTTTTAAAAACTCATTACGTGATCAAACGTCCCCTTGCAAATACCCATTTGTAGTGGGTGAATCTTCTCACAAAAGTAGTCTTTATACAACAATGTTACTGCAAAATACATTTGTTTGCTGGAATTTTTATTCCTAAGCAAAGTTTTGTGACATTAACAACTGTTGCAAATTTCACAAAGTGCACCATTTGTCAACTTTGCTAAAAAGCTGATGCGAAATTTCGATTTCGCACACACCAAATGTCCCCCTCAAGCCCAGCTCTGGCTGATTCAATACTGGAAATTGTTTAGGGCACTTGACTACATCCCACGAAAACGCGTATTTTTTTTAGAGTCTATGAAGTTTGCTGACATCTCTGGTCTCTGCAAGGCACTAAGGGCACAGTTGGTCTGGCACAGTGAGATACTTGCCTATATGCAAAAAGAAGGATGGGGAATCAATATATTAAGAACATTGAATAGGTTTGTGAATTATAGGGGTCTGATGCATTTCCTGGCAGGGCAGTGTTATACTGGAATGTATGTCAGAATGTTGTATACAGAAATATCACCAGACATAAATATCCCAAATTTCCTAAATATTTGTTCACAAAAATATCATCCCCTCAGATGTAGATTTTCTATTATTAACGCCACCTGGGTGACATTTTAGTAGATTAAATGTAAGACATAATATTCATTTTAGGCGATATTCTGAGCACAATATTCATGTACTACCCATGTCCATGACTAATACAACACAATGACCAAGACAGAAATTTGAATCCAGGATTAACCAGCGGGCGAGAATGCCGGATCACCTCTTTGTCTCCTTGTCTTAAAGAAGAATAGCTGAGTATGACTTTTCACTGACTCAACCATTGAGAGGCTGGTGCAAACTCTGCGATGAAACCACAGCACTGCAATATTACTGCAACCCAAATCTGTGACTGGGGGTGAGTGTCTGAAAAGTTTCAGCGCTCCTTACATCATCTCCTTGTGGTTGCTCTGTCCACCCTAAGTTGCCCAGACGTGGGTTTCTTGCTCACTTTGCCATTGGATTCAAGCTAGCCTGGCTGATGAGGGGTGTTACCCCAAAACGGGACCCAATATGCTTGTTTCCGGTCCCGGGAAGTGCTGGCATGGCAGTTCGAGCTGGACTGTTCCCATGAGGAACAGGGTCAAGACTGATTTGCATATGGCTGAGTCTGAACTGGGGTGGCGAAGTGAGCTAAAGAACGATGAGAGGTTCAACCCAGATCTGTGACTGGGGGTGAGTGTCTGAAAAGTTTCAACGCTCCATCCATCATCTTCTTGAGCTTGCTCTGTTCGTACTTAGTTGGCAGGGTATGCCCAGATGTGGGTCCCTTGCTCACTTTGCCACTGGATTAAAGCTAGCCTGGCTGACGAGGGGTGTTACCCCGAAACCTGTCCAGGATGCTTGTTTCTGGTCCAGGGAAGACATGGCTTGGCAGTTCGTGCTGGACTGTTCCCATGAGGAACAGGCTCATGAATTATTTGCATATAGCTTTGTTCTGAACTGGGGTGGCGAAGTGAGCTAAAGAACAATAATGGGTTCAAACCTGGGCCTGTGATTGGGGGTAAGTGTCTGAAAAGTTTCAGCGCTCCATCCATCATCTCCTCGTGTTTGCTCTACCCAAAAAGGCAACATGACAGAAATACTCTTCAGTCCATAGCACCACCAAGGAGAAGAGTGTTAATCCTCCACAATTGTGCTTCAGCTCCTTGGCAGGTATAAAAAAGCTCTATATAAATGCACCTATAATGCAATGTAGGGTAATACTAAATGTGCAGTGAAATATGTGGTAATACTACAGTGGTTTTAATGAATGTTTAAGGACATAAAGTGAGCTTATCTGGGTTAACATTTGAGGCAAGGACAGCACTGATAAATCAATATGACAAAGATGTAAGTGTCCGAGTACTTATCTGCTTTGTGTGACACAATGTTAGTGCTTTTTGAGTCGATGCTGGACTACAATACCCCCCATATTCATTTAGTGCAATATTATTGGAAATAAAGAACATGTCACTACTTGTATTGCATCTGGTGAAGGAACATTAGCTGTGGAATATTATAATGCAGTGCTTGATACCATGGTGGATGGACTTATACATATGAATTTTTAGAAAACATGAAGACCCCCCCACTTGGTTATATATCAATGTTTTCCAAGAAAATCTGTTACTTGATATCTAGCTCTGTGACTAGCAGGGTAATCTATAATCTTCATTTTCTATTTGATTGTTATTTCACATTAATTAAAAATGAAAAAGGAAAAGTTCCCCTTGCAACAGATTTAACATCAAACAATATATTTTCTGCACTTCACATACTTTTTTAATCATTTCAGTTGTATTTACAGCATTGAAACCTTTTTTGTGTGAACCCTCACCAAGTTACATCAGGAAAATTGGTGGGAATGTGAAAATATTAAAATGCATCCCGACTAGAAGTTTTCCTAGTCCGTAAATTCCCTCCCTCTTTTTAAATGTCATTGCATTTTGACCCTCTTTGCAATTCCTTCTATGGTAGTCTTGGTCAGAATATTGTATCATATTGACACTATTGGCCTGAAAAATGCACAAATATTATTACCCACAGATTAGCTAAAATATTTGCTAAGTGAATGTGACATCTGAAACCCTACTGTTTAGTTGTCAGGCACATGTTCTTTTGCTATATCTTGTAGTCAATGAGGCTTTGGGTGACTTTATCTTGTATATGTAAATCAGGATGTCAAAAAGCTGTGTTTCAAAAGTCATTTGAGAACATCAAGCGAACAAGGAACACATTTATCTGCCGGGGCTTGCAAAGGAGCAGGGAGTGGCTGTGTGAAATCAGCTTTTTTTGTCCACACTTCGAGTCTTTCATCAGTGAGAAGTATGTATGATAAAAGTAAACGAGGACGAAGAATTACAAGTTGTTTTATTTGGCAAGTATGTCGTTCTGGGTTATATGTTAGAACATAAAAGCAAACTTTCGTCTGACATAAACATTGTGGCTTAAATATTGGTACAAAAATATTTATCCTTTGGGTGTACAGTTTAAATTATTAACTCAAATGGGTCAATACGTTTGCAAAATTATTTTTAGGGCACAATATATTTGTCAGACGATATTTTTGCTACAATGTTCAGGTATTTAAACAAAAAAAGAGTGAGGAATAAAGGAGCTTGTCCCATTCCCCGAATCAATACAATACAACAAAAAGAACGGGCTCAAGAAAGGTTTACTGCATTCAAAACCATTTGTGTTGACAAAACCTATAAGTTTTAAAAGAACCCTCACCAACCATCTTAGTTGGTGGCGTGCTTTATCATTGGGTTCCCACCTAGGGTGCCGAGTGCATCCAAGGTGTGCTTCGATGCCTGATTCCAGTGGAGCAGGAGTTTGTTAGTGATAGTGGTAGTCTTTAGTATTTTTTAGCTAACTGTGGGACGCTTTGATTCTGTTTGCTGCTTGCTCTGTTCGCACTGACAGGGAACTCCACTGCCTACAAGCCACCAGGCCCCCAGGAGGGGGAGAAGCTGCAAATTATGCTCTAAAAGCTCCGCGGACATCCTGCGGCGCGGGAAGATTTGCTTCTGTTTGCTGCCTGCTCTGTTCGTGCTGACAGGGGACTCCACTGCCCAATCGGCAGCCTGGTTGTCTGAGTAGGACTGGTACCCAATGATATTCAAGGATTGTGAAGGGGCCCCATGGTTCGTCCATACTGCTATCAGATGTGAACTTTGTGAGGTAGGAGATCCTCCTATGCACTGTACCGCTGAAGTCGGAGTAGCATTGTTGTGACTGTTGTGACTGAACATTTAGCTGTTGATCTTAACCATACCCATTATTTCCACTGGTACCGTGAGTCGTGTCCTTTAAGTTTTCTTGAGTTAGGCAGATGGGTAGACGCAAAGGTGCAGCGCTGGCTTCTGTGGGATCCACGGACTCTTCACATTCAACGATGGATGCCTTTTTAACGCGGGCAGCGGGGATCATTGACAAAGAAATTTAATTAGTGTCCTGTTGGCTTTTCCACTCGCTTATACCCCACCTTGCCCCTAGCCTTTCATGTGTGGGGGGTAGTACGCTGCATTGTGCCCAAGTAATTTATTCAGCAACTGGAACTCCTTCAGTTCAATATTGCTCTCCGGTACTGGAAGGAGCGATCGAGGGAGACCAGTGATATGGAACGCATGGGCCAGCAGTAGTCAGACCCAGTCCTAGATCTAGCTCTACCAGCTCTGCCCCAGTGGTCCCCACCACTTTACAGGATGAGAGCACTTTGATTAAACCAGGGTTGTCTAAAGTTGGTGGAAGAACGGGGCTTAACAGGAAAGGTCCAGCTTCTGATGCAAAGGCCAAACGTCTGAGGGAAGAAGGGAACAGACAAGTTGTGAGCAATAACCCCCACTAACCAAGGTGGACCTGGAATCCCTAATGGATGTCTGGGTGTGCCCACTTATAACTAAAATCGAGAATAAATTAGACCCCATCAGGATACGCTTAGCGGCTATTGAGCAGGAGTTAAAGGAGACCAGCCGATGTAGGCCAGCAGGGGTTTCGGATTCTCATGGTGTAGTTGCCACCCTACCTCGTGAGCGGGATTCAGCTGACCCAAGCGGACATCAGTCTGTGGTGGTACCAGTGAACAACAGCAACATCTCTTGTACACAGCCCATTGAGATCCCAAAGGATGCAGTAGGCGTGATAATGTCACAGCACATTACATCTGTGTTAATTCTCCAAAAGGAACAGCTGTAAGAGGGGCTGCATCAGACTCTAAGCGGGCAAACACAAAGCAGTTGCTCCCAACGATGCATCTCCCCCCGGAATGTCTTCCCTTTGAGGTGGTACTCGGTAACGTTCCAGTACTCCCTTGTGGTGCAGGTGAGGATTTCGACCAGCTGAAGAATAAGGTTTTCCATTGGCTGGATCGGAACACATCTCTTGGGATGTACGTTGTTACAACGCATGCTTTTACCACGCATGCTGTTACAACGCAAGTTTTACAACGCAAGCAATTACAACGCATTGCTTTGGGGGTGCTGGATAGTGAATAGTTTAATTTACTATTCCAACTCCAGTCCCCGTGGATAGTAGGGAAAGTGTTGGATAGTAAATTAAACTATTACTTATCCTAAAGTCCCCCCCCCCAGTGCAATGCGTTGTAATAGTTTTCGTTGTAAAACCTGCGTTGTAAAAGCACTGCGTGGTAAAAGTTGCGTGGTAAAGGATGTTTCCCCATCTCTTGGCCTAGGGGTGGAGAAACACATCATTAGGGTGCGTAGAGGCTCAACGTTGGGCGGGTCATCAAAATCCTGTGCAAGGGACTGTGTAATCGTTAATGTCAATAGTCCCCACCTAGCAGAGAAAATCCTACACTCGGTGTCCTAGAATAACTGGGGGGGGGGGGGGGTCGAGCTTCAACTATAATGCACGTCCACCTAGGCTACTTCTATAGACTTACCCCTGACAACTCAAGGCCTAACGGGGTGAGCATTCAGAAATTCCCTATCAATTCAGGTCATTCGGAACAGGCTCCACAGGTTCAACAGCCAGTACCTCAAGACATTCCGACCTTTAATCCCTTTGCTCCCTTGGCATCTTTGCAAGCTTACGATTGACGCAAGGACGATAAGCCAGCTGAGCTAGTACCCCCTCACAGAGATACCATGGGGCTTCCCCCAGTAGGGGCTGTTGGGGCAGATCAAGCACAAATCTGCAAATTTATCTCCTGGAATGCAGCTGGGCTCGCAAATAAGAAAACAGACCCCGGATGGATCAGGTTTATTAAAGGTTTCAGTATTATTTATTTACAGGAGACGTGGGCTACAACAAACACTTTTTTCCTTGAGGGTTTAAAGACTTTTTTTGTACCAGCTACTGCAACACAGATTGGGTAGATCAAAGGGGGGTTTGTTAATATATGTTTACTTGGACATCTCATGCTGATTGAAGGAAATACCTACTGATAATGTTTGTTTGCAGGCCATCTCATTATCTCAAGGGTCGATAAATATGGTGGTGTTAAATTTCTATAACGCTGATGTTGGGCACCAACCCCTCTGTAACATCACTAGCTTGGGTATTTTCCGAAAAAATCTGGACACAAAGGGTTCCCTGACAGGAAATCATGTGATTGCAGGGGATTTTAACATTCACCTCTGTGGGGACCCAGCTGTAGGCACCAAATTCAGGATGGGATGCCCCTGGTTGGCAGGGTGCATGTTGAACACACTGCCCAGGGAGACAGTCTTAATGTACTTACAGACGAGTTTGACTTAATTATGTCACGGACAAAGGAGGCCCACAGTAGGAAGTACTTTCTTCCGACTTTTACTGGAAGGGGGTGTTCAACGCTAATAGATTATAGCTTTGTTTCAAGCCCCTTTTTTTACCTCCTTTTGGATTTTGGAGGATAGTATATATAGTGACCATAACCCCCTGTGCATCTCGACTTCGTGGCCCAAGGTAGGGAAATCCCCCAGTGTTGCACCTAGTGCAATAATAAAGGCACTTGATCAGAGCAGAAGGTTGAGGTGGGTGCATAGATCTCCGGACTCCTTTTATGAGACCCTTAGGGCAAATTGCAAGAGCAAAATCGACATCTGTACAACTGGACGTTGGAAGGCAGATGCCACGGTGGAGGCATTCTCACCCATCTCATGTACAATTGGACTCTTGCTTGAGGCTCCTCCCACGTTCCAGAAAGGACGTGATAGGAGCTGGTTTGACCATGGCTGTTCAAGGGCCGCAAGGAATTTGAGGGCGGCATTGAGAATCCATCCAAGGAACCCCTCTGGGATAAGGGCGAGCCGAGGGATATATAAAACTGAATTAGCAAGGCGGAAGAACAAGCTCAAAGAGGAGGCTTGGAGCAAACTTAACAATGCCTGTCGCCATAAAAATAGTTCTCAGTTTTAGAGCATTGTAAATTGCCCCTTTCTGTCAGGTGAAAACTCCAAGCCCTTAGATGTACATATCACTGACGAGGACTGGGTCTGTCACTTTGAGGGAATGTTCTGCCGGCAAGCAGACACTTGTCAACCGAGTGTTGGAGGGAAGTCGTCCCTCCTTATTATAGCTGAGGAAGTCAGTAAAGGAATAGCGGGCTATCTAAAAACAAAGCTCCTGGCCCAAATGGAATCCCTCTGGACCTCTTCTTATCTACACCCCAACAATGGGTGCCAATCCTCATGATGGTCATAAATCCTGCTATTAGTAAGGAACTGCCTTGCACCTGGTCCCTATCCACCATAGTGCCTGTTTTTAAGAAAGGAAACAGAGATAGTACGCTATGTTATAGATCCATATCTCTTTTGGACTCATCTGTCAAAGTGTTGGGACAGATCCTGCTAGAAAGGTTGTCCACAAGGAGCAATTTTTTAACTTGCAGGCAGTGAAAAGGGAGGAGTCAGAAGTAATGAAGCCCAGCGTACAGAGATACATTATTTTAAAAACATTACAATCAACAGAACCATACCTCCTTGGGCTTCCTAAAACGTGTGATCAATTTTTATTGACAAGGTTCCGATTTGATCTATTTTAACTTCTCCTCGCCAACACTCGAGGATGTAATAAAGGCCAGACTTTGCCTTTATGTGACTGCGACAATAGGTCTTCACAGGACATGCTCCATTTTTTTTAATGTTTTGTAGTTTTTATGAGGTCCCAATAAAGACTTTTAAAATCCTTCTTTTAAAATCCATAAATTTCTATGAGGTATGGCCCGCTTTTACATTTTTGTCATTACTTTCAGGATCCACATTAAGGTATGTCCTCAGTTTTCTAAAGGCAGCAGTCAGGCTCAGATCGAGCTGTAGTTAGATCTGTATTATTATTTGCTGCTAGATCCTCTCTAACTCTGTTTATTTGTAACATTTGTAAGATATTGTATCCCCTATGTTGACTGTTTACATTATCTAATTGGGGGCACCCCGTCTCCTTTTATATATGTTTGTACTGTTTTATGTGAAACGTTTATGGTTTTTGTTTGAAAAGCGGAATAAAGTATATTATAATAAGGATGATGATTGTGAAGATGGTGAATTAAAACTGTCTCCAGGATTCCCCTCCTAGCCAGGAGTATTTTAATAGTGGGGTCCTGTGGCAGGGTTAACAGAAGGGACTCCGGATGTCTAGGAGAAATAATTGATCTCCTTTATCCTTAAAATTAGTCAACATGTTTCAGCCAAATGAAAGTGGTTAGTAAGAGGCTTTCTTCAGGACCATAAGAGAAAGAAAGGTCCAAAAATGCTAGGTTTTAAGTGATGTTAAAGCACACACACTAATTAAGGTGTGCAAAGTGGTGGAGATATTCTCTCTATTTTCCTTGGGTGGAACTATAACTAACGTTGTTCACCTAACTCATTGTACCTGTAAGGAAAGAGTGTGACACAATTATCGGTAATCACAACACAGTTGATTTTGATGCAGGGTGTGATATCGTGCACCTGTGCCATGTCATCTATACTATAGATGGGTGCATACAAACTGAACATTCCTCCTTGCATGCCACCTGTGTCTCAATTTTATCAGTCAGTGCGGTTAAAGTATCTTATTGAGAACGCAACAACTTTGTATCTGAGCCAGTGC
Source organism: Lissotriton vulgaris (assembly GCF_964263255.1). Classification (NCBI taxonomy): domain Eukaryota; kingdom Metazoa; phylum Chordata; class Amphibia; order Caudata; family Salamandridae; genus Lissotriton; species Lissotriton vulgaris. The sequence continues at coordinate 122,521 of NW_028245388.1, forward strand.
ATATCATTCATTTGTTTTCATACAAGTGATTCTCATATGGCATGTGATCGAGAAAGCGTGTGTTGAGTTATAAAATATGCCAAAGAACTACTAACTTTTGACCACATGCATCCTGGTGGTTGTAGCTCAGTTTGGAGCCGGTAACCCCTTAAACTACAAATGTGATCATCTTATGTGCTTATCAAAAAGCCCTTTCTAGGCAGAGAATTGTAGGGGTGTCTAATGATAATGATTTGTATTGTTTTTGAAAGTAGGGGACCCCTATATATTGGACAAATTTTACTTGCTATACATAGGGAAGAAACTTAGG